>NC_048304.1:10703493-10778942 GCF_013100865.1 Trachemys scripta elegans | reverse complement strand
GGGGGCGCATTCCCGTCCCTTCTCCCCTCCCCGGCGGAGCCCAAGGCTGGGCCGCCCGGATTGGCCGGGCCGGGCGGCGAGCTCCGCCCGCTGTCGCCGTGCTGTGGGTGGGAGGGAGCCGGGCTGCGCTGCTAGTCTGGAGCGGAGCCTGGCAGCGGCTGGAGCGTCGGCGGCGGCTGAGGAGCAGCCGGAGCCCGCTGGACCGAGTCAGCCCGGACCCGTCTCCTCTCCCTTCGCGCGCAGGGCAGGGGGGCCCCGATCCATGACCATGGGCGACAAGAAGAGCCCGACCAGGTACAGAACCAGCGGGCTCCCGGGGGTCCGGCCAGGGGAGGCCGGGGGGGGGGGGTGGGGGGGGGGGGCTCCTAAGATGGAGGGAGGGGGGTGTTTGTGCCCCTCCAGCCAGGTACAGAAACTCCAGGTTCTCCGCGGTGTGCGAGGGGCTGTTCGCGAGCAGCGAGGCGCCTAAGATGGAGGGAGTGTGCGAGGGCAAGAGGAGGAGGAGGGAGAAGGGCTTGTGTCTCCTTGCTGCTGGTGCCAGGGCTAAGCTGGTGTGAGAGCAGCTATGGCGGCTCCTCTCCCTCACACAACACACTCTCCCCCGCTCCTCACTTCGCCCAGACAAAGGGAGATTTAACAAGGTGGAGGAGACAGACAGACATGGGGGTGGGGGGAACACGCCTCCCAGCTTTTCAAGTCTCACCACCCACCCCTCTCCAAAAAAGGAGGGCGAGGGGGAGACGGGCTCCTCTTGTCTCTCCCCTCCCCTGCCCAAGTCTCGCCCTCCCAGGTTCACTGGGTAACCGCTGTTGTTTGTGTGAACATCGATTGTCTGGGTTTAAAGATTGAGGGGAAACGCGCCCCCCCTCCCCAGTTTCTTTCCTTCCAGGGTGTGTGTGGGGTGGTAGTTAGGTAATGCAGGGTGTGTAGTGTGTGTGTGTGTGGGGGGGGAGTTGGGTAAAGCAGGGTGTGTGGACGGGGGTGGGGGCGCAGGCTAGTATAAGGCAAAGTGTGGGATTACTGCTTTATAATAGTGCCCCCAATAGCAGATATTTGATGACTCTTTAGGCAAGGAAGAGAAACGGAGTCTGGCGATGCAAGTTGAGAATTACAGAATGCACTGGATTTCACCGCTTGATAATATGGTTTCTAATGTGTGTGTTTTTCTTTTTCTCCTCCTCTCTTCCTCCTCCTCCTTTTTTCCTCCTCCCCATACACACATACGCACACGCACACTCTCTCCTCAAGGCCAAAAAGGCAAGCAAAACCTGCAGCAGACGAAGGCTTTTGGGATTGTAGTGTCTGCACCTTTAGGAACAGTGCTGAAGCCTTCAAATGCAGCATCTGCGATGTCAGAAAAGGCACCTCCACAAGGTATACATTAAAATATGTAGCTTTGCTTTTTATTTCTTTAATCCATAATTATTCTGTTTTGTTGATTTTACCTGCTATCTTGAAGTGGGTTCTGTATTTTATTTCCTTGAGAGGAAATAATCTCCCCTGTCCTCCTCTTAATACTGTATGTTGTTTTAAATTCTGTTTCAATGCTTAAGTATAGCTTGGACACAACAGTTTTGTAGGCATGGTACTGACATGATGTTTGTTTCTATATGTTCCATTTGATGTAAAAAAGGCTCACTTTTTTTTTTTAACCTTTCAATTCTGATTTGGGTGGACATTTCTCTCTGCCATTTGGGAAAACAATTTTTGTTTTGTTGGAAATATTGTTATGCATTTTGGGGGATAAGGAAGGTGAAGAGAAATAGTTGAAACTAAAGATGCCACAGAAACACCTTTTTTTTTTTTTTTTTATTCCTCTTGTCTTGTTGATCTTTGAATTCCTATTGTCATTTGAAATTAGTTGGTTTTCTGCAGAATTTAATGCGGAAATTATGTGGATTTCTGAAATCTTTAGCTGTTGGTTCTTTCTGCATGATGGAAGTTTTTTCAAGATGGTGAGACTGCCATACTCTAGTTAAATGAGTACACATAATCATCCTCCCGACCCCCCCCCCCCCCCCCCCCCCCCCCCCCACTTGGTTTTAGAAAGTTCTCTTGACAGTGTGAGTTAGGACTAGACTATGAACATGGAACTCCTTTTTTGTTTGCAAATCTCCTTTCAAATGCCTTTGACTCACTTTAATGTTTTTATATTTTGTACAAGTACATTCCTAAATTTGAGGAGTTCATATTTTTGTCTCTTTCTATTAAGGAAATATTATATTCTTATTTTTTTTTCAAAGTTTAGGACAGTGTTTTAAGTAAAGCTCTTTGCATGCTGAGAGACATTTTCGTGAGCAGACTGTTTCTTGAAGCCTTCTAGTGCTTTGAGTTGATTGACAAAGGAGGCTAAAAATGTACTCAATTAGTTTGTTTGTACAGTGCTTTGAACAAAAAAAAGTGCCTTATAAGTGCTAAATATTTATTTATTTTTAATTTAGACCATGCTTTTGGGCCATTGAGCCTGTGGGTGACATGACCACTACAGCTATGTGTAGTATCATAGTACTCCACTAGGTAACTGGCATATTTTAATTATATTGCATGTTGATTAAAGTGTGTGTATGCTTTACAGTAGGGTATTCTGAAAAGTGTTGAGCTAAATTGTCTTATCTGAAATTGGCATATCATTAATTTAGATATGATAATATGAAGAATATAAAGCCATTTGCATGTGGACCGAAATCTTGTTCTGTTAGGCTCCAGTCCTGCAATTTAACCTGCACAGGTGGATTTTTGAGTCTGGGCAAAGTGCTATGGGCTTCTGTGGGATATTTTAATGGATCCATCTGCAGAGTTAAGGCCTGACTTTACTCCTGTAAGTAGTCCTGTTGAAATCAGTGAGTGTAATCATGGTCATAAAGTTGAGCATGTGTATAAGTGCTTGCAGGATGGGGGTCTAAATGAGACAAGGAATCCAAGTGTGGGTAGTGCATGGACTAACTTGGTGTATCTTATGAGATCTTTTCAATTTGAGCACAGTACTGATGTCCTTTTTGAGAAATGAAAATCCATATAAAACTTTTTTGAAAAGGATACATTTGAAAATATTTGTTCAGCCAGAACACTTACTCTTCCAGTTAAGAATGAAAAATTGTTTTGTAAGAGACAACTTTAGGTTAAGAAATGCTACATAAATTTGCAAATGTGATCATTGGGTCTAGAACATCACAGAGCATTTTCCCATTAGCACTTTTTCTGGACTGCTTATTTTAATTTAGAATATATTAAGTTTTTGTGCATTTGAGTGCGTTAAGTTTGTGTGCCACTGTTTGATTTATGTTGTAGAATTTGAAAGTATGTATGGTACAGGATACTCCCTAAAAAAACCATAAAGTTTTGCTTCAGTGTCATTTACGAATAGTCAACTGAAAGTAGTAGTCACTGTCTGTTGTGAGTGCACTTTTGTTTGTGTGCGTATGTACAAGACCTCAGAGGTCAGAGTTCTTTATTGTGGTTTGGCTTTGAGTGTTACTGTATGTGACGTATAAGTCAATAACTGGGAAACTCTTCAGAATCTTTTTCATAAGTGACTAAGGAAATGTAGTGGTTTATGGCTGGCGATTTATTACTCAGAATACTTCTGTTTGATGACGAAATTTGTTTGAGTGATTTTATATAAATTTTATCCAGATAAAACTGTGGTTAACCTGAGATATTGGATCAGTAATTTAAGATATAATTTGACAAATTGATGTCATTTAGCCATATTTAAAGTTAGTGAGTTTCATTAAAGTTTGAAGTATTTTGCTTTATATTGAAAAGTAATTTGGACAGATTGGTAATATTTTTCAGACATGAAGAGAAGCAAATGTCTTTCAGCTTTAATTCTGTGCAGTTGAAATGTGCCCAGTTTCAAAAGATTTACATGGACCCAAAGTGACGTTTTTGTTTTTTTTAACCCCACAGTGAAGTCAGTGATTTGCTGTAGAATTTATTTTGGCAGATTAATGTTTTCTGATTTGTGAACTAGTTTAGACTTTAGNTGTAGAATTTATTTTGGCAGATTAATGTTTTCTGATTTGTGAACTAGTTTAGACTTTAGCTAACTCTCATTGTGTACATTTTTACAGACTTGATATAATCCTTGTCTGCTGTGTGGGAGGGGTCACTGGCTTCAGTGAGACGTTTCACTTATTTTCTGATTTAATGTCCCTTCCCTAGGAGCCTAAAAAGGGAATTTTACATATAGATACAGTGACTTCCAAATTTGCTAATGAACAGGAAGAACCAAGATAGACTATTAATCTGTACCTGAACAGAGTTGTTTTTTTTCAGTGGACCCCCATGTAAATATTACAAAATATTTTTAAAATGTGTGGGGCCACATTCAGCCTGGGAGAATTCATAAATGTTATGGTTGGTTTAAACCAGGGGTCGGCAACGTTCGGCACGCGGCTCGCCAGGGTAAGCACCCTGGCGGGCTGGGCCAGTTTTATTTACCTGCTGACGCGGCAGGTTCGGCCGATCGCGGCCCCCACTGGCCGCGGTTCGCCGTCCCGGGCCAATGGGGGCAGCGAGAAGCTGCGGCCAGCACATCGCTCGCCCGCACCCCTGGTGTAGACTGAACAATAGTAACATCAAGCCAAGTAGGCTGAGGCTTTGTCTAAACTGGGGTTTTTGTACTGGTATAGCCACATCAATGTGAACTGCTAGTGTAGGTGTGGTGCACATGTGTAAAAAGTGACTTATGCTTATCTTGGTTTCAAACCAAGAGAAAGTTGCACTAGGGCAAGTCTACTTGCATCTACTAAGGGGTTTGTGCTGGTATAGCTACATGTTACCTAAAAAGAGATTAGGGCTTAAATTAAAACTTCTACTATTGGGGAGATTTGCTCAACACACACTACCCTTCCAGTATCCAATACTACTTCAAAATGTAGAAGGAATATTTAATCTGGACATTTTAGGGCCAAATTTTGCCCCCATTGATATTAATATGAGTTGTTTATTTGAGGGCAGAGTTTAGTCCATTGTTTCCAACGAGTTCTCTTAAAGGTCCTGGCAGTCCTCTCCCTTTGTTTCTATTTTGGTGTGTGCACATGTTGCATTCTCACCCAGCCCTCCCCTTCTCCTGGTCACTTCCTCCTCCAGCTGAGTGATCATACTTGAGAATCCTGCCCCTGTTCATAATTAGTTTCACACTGCTACTGGTACTCCCAGAAAAGTGGTATTTAACAACAATATTGATCATTCTCTGGGATTTTCCTGCTCAGGTGACTGGGAAAATGTGGGAGGGTGATGGAGAAAGCACAGAATGTCTGATTGTTTTCCTAGCTTAACCCTTTAGGATAGGCTCCTTCTTTGCTTCTCTGCTCCCAAAGCAGGGCTTTTCCTATCAAGTTAATGAGATTGGAGTCCTCTCTGTACATGGGAAAAATGTGAGAGTGGAAATTTGCCATCTTATTCTTGAGAGTAAGTGACTTTTGAATAAAAGAGCAACAATTTGCCCCATAAATACCCTGAAGAGGGTATGTAGGTTATCACTAGTATTTGTAGACACAAGGTATGCACTTGGAGATCTGATTGGATATCTTTGTTGTACTTGGGGTAATACATGTCTGATATTAGAATCTTGATCTTATCTCTCATTTCAGTATAGTATGTTAATAAAACACAGATTTACAGTGCTTCCCCAACATCCTTATTTGGAAACAACTGGTTATGGATCATACATAAAAGCATTTGATACAAAATTAATAATCTGTAGTTTGGGACAAAAATCTAAATTACCAGCCTCCCTCCTTTTCTGTTCCCCCCCCCCCCCCCCCCGTTTTTCCCCCCCCCCCCCCCCCCCTTAGAATGCATGTGGCTTCCAAGCCATTTTTGAAGGACACAAATCTCCAGCCTACCTCATTTAAAAAAAACATTTCCCTCGTTCTGTATCCAGTACAAACACATGCATCACTGTGTGGCTCTTTTTATTGTCAGTCCTGAGCTCATCGTAATAGTTGCTAGGTAGCCCAGTTCTGTTCTGGGAATGAGGGACTGAACTCTAATTGCGTCCCATTCTTTTGACTTAACTGCTGGACCGTCCTTTCCTGAAGATTTTTGTTTCACTCTATAGTCATGAGGTAGTTAGAAGCAAGCTGCTTTCATTTAGCTCTAAGTTAAGTGTCTTTCACATGTATTAAAATTCATTTGATTTTTCTACATAAGTATATGTCTATACTCTTAATATGCTACAGTTGTACCCCTGTAAAAAGGTTCTTTCTATTTTTAGCTCCCCAACAACACTGGAGTTGGCAAACCTAGTGTGATTGGGGAGCTAAAAATAGGAAGAACCTTCCACAGATCTGGGATTGTAAAACAGAAAATATTGGATGTTCACAAACATGGCTTGAACCGCTCAGGTTTTTTCCCAGAGCTTAAAAATCCAGCATCTCTGGGAAATAACTCTGAACAGGAAGTGTGTCCTAGTTATTGACATACAAATAAGCACACCAGGAGACACCCCACACCCCCTCCCTGGATCTTTTTAGCTCCAAGCCTTGGGCATCTGAAATGCTACAGGTGATTAATACAGCAGGTGCTATCTGACTGGCAGAGATGTTTGTTTTCTACCTCCATTCCCTACTCCTCTCTTCCCATTTCTGAACACCTTACTCAAACAAAATAAATAGAGCTTTTGGGGTACATCTCCACTGGGAAAATGTTGATTTTTTTACCGTTAGCTGACATGGTAAAATCCTATTTTGGACACAGCAGTCTGTTTCACATGTTAGCAGGATGAGGTAAACACTAGGGGGAAGCTTAAAGTGTAAAAGACATAACATTATTCCTAGTGAAAACAAGACCTTAGTGGCCCCCATGAGTTAGCCCCTGCCTCCTGCTACTCCAGCATCAGATATACACACTATAGATGGCCCCCCTTCATCTTGGTTTGGCTCTCAAGCCCAAGTACTGAAACCAAAGCGTGCAAATAAATATATAGCTATATATAGATATCTATATATCTTTCCTCTCTTGTAAACAGGGCCTGCATCAGCTGGACACCAGCTCCCTCTGTGTGTCTATAGAGTCTTGTGCTGGAACTACATGAAGGCAGAGGAATGCAAAGTCCCTTTCCGGGCATGCTTTCCTTAAACTGACTTGATTGTTTCACTTTCCTATGGGTTGGTCAAAAAACTGGAAAGCTGAGCAGATTTGAGAGTGGCTTCTCTGCAGTGCACCCTGAAAGATCTCTTATGTGGGCCCTTTAAATTACTGGAACCCAATCTCATGTGGACCTGAAATAGGCAGCAAGTGTACACTATACCAAGTAGTTAGGAAACTGCCAGATCCCGTCACCTCCTTAGAGCATGTCTTTTCTGCAGAATTAGCTTGTCTCATACTTGATACTCATGCTGATAGTCCTCCAGTGCCTTCCCACAATTCCATCCTGTGTGCCCAGAAGGACAGACAAGTTCTACAATTCAGTAGGAAAGAATCCTAGAGCGGCTCAGCATATTGCAGCACAAAGAATCACGGGATGTGCCGTAGTGACACACACACAGCTGAGTACAGCATCAGTGAGGACCTGGTAATGGGTATAGCTTTTCCATGTGGCTGCTTACACCCAGGTTAGGCTAACCCGGGTGCTTAGACTTTAGTGCCGAACACTTGAGTTAATTTCATAGTGAAGACCTACCCTAACTGTTCTCATTTGGTAATTTGCTCCTCTGCAGGAAACACATAAATTTGTCACTACATATATGTAGTCAGTCATGTCACTTTCACAATGATTAAACACTCTTTTTAAAGAGAGGAACCCAATGACCTACTTTGTGGGCATTCAGCTAGTTCTGTAGGTCAGTAGGTTTCAATTCCACAATGTAGGTCACCTGGAAGGTGTGCAGCGCTTCTATAATGAGTAGCGTTTGACCTGGAACAAAATTTACCCAAGTTATGCATGCAACTTTTTTTGTAGCAGTACTAGGTATAGCTTGGTATCTGTCTTTGTCCTGTTGTTCCTTTTCCTAAGGTACAGTAAAGAATTTGGGCTTTCCTGTATGGAAGCATTTTTACAAGAGGACTTGTATGGATTTTTAAATTTTATTTTAAGTAGGTATATTTTAGACAGATAGGGACAACCTGTACTTATTGCTGCCTGGTTTCTATTTAGTGCTCAGCAAAACCACAGAAACATCTATTTAATATTCTTTATATAATACACTAAGCAAATCTTCTGTATTCCAGAGGAAGGAGAAAATTGTGAAATTTTTGGCTTATCTCATCTACCTAAGTCCACTCTATGGCTGTATGTGCTTACTACATCTGTCAACCTTTTGTGCAAACAAAATATTTCTGTGAACACACAACCAGTGCTCTATTCACACATCTTTAGTGCATCTATAAGCACAGCCAATCCTTTCAGTTTATTTCCTAAACACAGCATCATCCCTTCCGTAAAACAGGTGCCAATTAGAAGCACATTCTGGATATTGACATGCTAATAAGCTTGTCAACCATGTCAGTTTGCATTAGAATTCTTATATTCCCAATGTTCAATTAAGGACTGAGAAAGTGGGTCTGTTTTTCCTTGTTTTCACTTTGGACTCAGCAGTGGTATCTTCAGAAAATTCTGATAAATTTTGCTCCAGCCAGAAAAATCAAAACTGACACAAACATGATAGAATTGGTTAAATACCTGCATGCAACTCCCATTGTCTCATGGGGCATTTCCCTTTTGTCATGGGAGGTGTTGCCTGTGTTTCTGAGGCAGTGTACACACTACAATGTTCCTTTTGCCAACCAAACTCTCCTGCTTTGCAGACAAGTGGCATAGAGCTTTTTGCGGCAAAGATATATCCACAAAGTGTCAGCGTAGACACTGCGCTTGGTTATGTTGCTGTAAAAATGGCCCCCAGGAGGAGTCCCACAGTGCCCATTCTGGCCGCTCTGGTCAGCGGTTCGAACTCCCCTGGCCTGCAGCCAGGTACCGCAGGCATTTGCCCTCCCGCTTTAAAGGCCCATGAATTTTTGAAATTCCACATCTTGTTTGCTCGGTATGGAGAGCTCACGTTGCATCTTCCCAGCTGAGCATGGCGGCTCCACGTGGCAAACGCTATTCCGCTTGAAGCACACCTGAGTCATTGGATTTACTGACACTGGGGGAGAGGAGGCTGTGCAATCCCAGCTTCACTCCAGCCATAGGAACTTTGACGTCTACGGGCAGGTTTCTCATGGCCTGTTGGATAAGGGCTATGAACAGGACACGCAGCAGTGCTGTGAAAAGATAAAGGAGCTCAGGCAGGCGTACCAGATGGCAAGGGAGGCCAACCGTTGCACTCATGCTGCGCCGAAGACCTCCCGCTTTTATAAGGAATTGGATGCCATCCTCTGTGGCAACTCCACTTCAAAGAGCCCTGTGGATACTTTGGTGAGGCTGGAGATGGTGGACAGTGAACCTAACCCCGAGGACAAAGTCATGGACGAGGAGGTCAAGTTAGAGGACGATGTGGATCACATGACAGGGTCGTCTGGTGGCACGGCGAATCAGGAGCTCTTTTCCACTCTGGAGGGTCTAGCTAGTCCCAACCGTGTCTCTGGCACGCATGATGCAGGAGAGGAGAACCCTGGTAAGTGATCTTTTTGAGCTGATGCTCGATTATATGAGATAAAACTGTCCTTTATATTCTAGAAGGGGGTGAAGGGACTGAAATGTACAAGACTAGCTGTGTTTGAGTGTGCTCCACATTCCTTTGTGCAACTAAGCAGTACGGCAGAACAGCAGTCTGTTAATGCACACTGAGATTTCATGGGACTCCTCCAGAGAGATCTCTAGGAAACTTTCCTGGAGATACTCGCCAATCCTCTCCCGAAGTTTCCTTGGAAGAGCTGCTTTGTTCCTTCCCCCATGGTAGGAAACTTTCTTGCGCCACTCAGCAATCACTTGTGCAGGGACCAAAGCAGCACACAGGCGAGCAGCATAGAGTCTGAAGCGGAAAGCTTGCAGGAGATGCATCCTTGCTTACCCTCAGGAGTGAGATATCGGCTTCAATGACCCCTGCATGTGGAAAATGGTGGCAGAATTTACAATATTGTCCCTAGTCGCCTGCACTGATGACCTTAAAAAAAACAGCTAGACCCTTTGTCCCATCTTAAGTCCAACTCCCACGCGAGCCGAACTCACCATGTTTAGGGCATTCACAGAGATGTGTGCTTGCAAAGGGATAGTGAGAAAGTGATTTGTATGTAAAAAGATGTGTATTTTACTATAATGATTCAATGCTGTGCGTGAACTAACAATCGTGCTTCTGTGTATTGTTTTTGTGCTTCTGCAGATGTATAGGGTAGGGGTTCTCAAACTTCATTGCGCCACAACCCCCTTTTGATAATAAAAATTACTATACGACCCCAGGATGGGGGACCAAAGCCTTAGCCCCGTCGCTCCAGGGGGCCAAAATCCGAGCCCAGCTGCCCTGGCAGGGAAGGCCAAAGCCTGAGCCCCATGACCCCGGGTTGGGGTGGGGGGCCCAAAGCCAGAGCCCAAGGGCTTCAGTCCTAGGAGAGGGGCTGTAACCTGAGCCCTGCCACCCAGAGCTGAAGGGCTTTGGCCCCAGGTCCCAGCAAGTCTAACACCAGCCATGGTGACCCTATTAAAATGGGGTTGTGACCCACTTTATGGTCCCAATCCACAGTTTAAGAACCACGTGTGTAGGGGGTTCAAAGGCCACACCGACAGAACACCTCTGCTAGATAAGGAAATGACCAAAGCGGTGCAAGGAGGACATGTTCCAAGAGGTGTTCCAATCCTCAGAGGCCGAAAAAAGAGAATGCAGGGAGGAAAGACAGGACAGAAAGGAGAGAGAAGCATATTGTTAAGGGCCGGGAGTGGATGATAAAAGTGATGGAGGAGCAAACAGAGATGTTGAAGTCCCTAATCATGCTCCAGGGAGAACACGTGGTTTCCCCCCAATCCCCCTGGGAGCAATACCGAACTGCTTTCCATGCCCTTCCCAAACTCCTCCTTGCAACTTCCTGGACCATCTCAGTACTCCATTCACTCCACCACTTCGGACAGTTTCCAAAATGATAGCTGGACTTGCACACAGCTATGAGAGCCTATACTGCCCCTGACTGTTATCTCCCTTCCCATCAAATCTTTTGTGTGTGTGTGTGTGTGTGTGTGTGTTGTTAATTGTTATTTAATAAAAACAGGTTTCAGAGTAGCAGCCGTGGACTACAGCCGTGGACTACAGCAGTGGACTACAGCCCACTTCTTCGGATGCATATTCATGTAGTCCACGAAAGCTTATGCTCTAATAAATTTGTTAGTCTCTAAGGTGCCACAAGTACTCCTGTTCTTTTTGCGGATACAGACTAACACGGCTGCTACTCTGAAACCTGTCTTTTTACCCTTAGCCTCACAAATATCATGGAGCATGCAGCAGGCTGCTATGACAATGGGAATGTTTTCCTCATTTAGATCTAACCTGCCATAAAGACAGCGCGAGCACGCTTTTAATCTTCCACTATCATTCTGCACCTGCTCAGCCTATTGTTGAAGCGCTCCTTGCTGCTGTCCAGGTTTCCCATGTAAAACTTCATGAGCCATGGGAGTAAGGGATACTCTGGGTCTTCCAGGATCACTATGGGCATTTCAGCATCCTCCACAGGAATCTTCTGGTCTGGAAAGAAAGTCCCTGCTTGGAGCTTTCAGTAACAGCAAGTGTTCCTGAAGATGTGTGCATCATGCATCTTTCTGGACCACCCTGCATTGATATCAGTGAAATGACCCCGGTGATCCACCAGCGCCTACAGTACCATAGAGAAGTAGCCCTTTATGTTGACGTATTTCATTGCAAGATGGTCTGGGGCCAAAATTGGCATATGTGTGCCATCAATCTCCCCTCTGCAGTTAGGGAATCCCACTGCTGCAAAGCCATCCTCTATTTCACGCACATTGCCCAGAGTCACTGTCCCTCATAGTAGTAGGATGCCCTGCACACTTGCGTTACCGCAGCCCCAGCAGTTGATTTCCTGACTCCAAACTGATTCGCGACAGACCGGTAGCAGCCTGGAGTCACCAGGTTCCACACAGTGATAACCACACGCTTCTCCACTGCTAGGGGATCTCTGTTTTTGGTGTCTTTGTACCGCAGTGCTGGGGCTAGGTCTGAACACAGTTCTAGGGAGGTGGCTTTCTGCATCTGGAAGTTCTGCAACCACTGCTTGTCATTCCAGACCTGCATAATAGTGCAATCCCACCGCTCAGTGCTTGTTTCCTGAGCCCAAAAGCAATGGTCCACTGTGTTCAGTTGCTCCATGAATGCCAAAAGTAATCTGGTGATGTTTTTTCCATGGCCGCAGCAGGTCAGGAAGTCTGATTCCTGTTCAGATTGGGAACTCACGATATACTGCATGACCAATCGCGATGTTTTTGTAACTGTGACCACAACAGTAGAGAGCCATGCGGATCCATCTTTTCAGACAGAGATGGTGAGCGCACAGTAAACAGGAGCCATTGAAAAATGCTGTGAAACATAGTTGGAAAACCATAGAATGCTGGGATAGAAAGAACTACATCATCGGATGTTGAACCTACACCCATGATGCACTACGATCCGCTCTGCCTTCCCACAACTCCTAGCTGCAGAAGGTGGCAAGTAGCACAGTGGGATAGCTACCCACAGTGCACTGCTCTCACTGTCCGTGGTAGAGCACCAAGAGTGGATGTGCACCACCGACAGAAGGAGCATAGTGTGACCATGCACAGGTGGTGTAATTATACCGTTTTTTGATTGTCGGTTTAACTTGCGTCAACAAAACTCTGTAGGGTAGACAAGGCCTGAAAATAGAAGTGGGCCCGGTGTGTCCATGGTCAGGATTCTTTTCACAAATGATTGTTGCTAGGAATACTTTAGATAAGGTTATATCTACAGTAAAGGCAAGGAACTTGTGGTACTCAGGAGATGACCTGGGTTCGATCCCTGATTCTGCTAGGGCTTGTCTTCACATAAAGCACTATAGCTGTGCAGCTGCACCAGTGCAGCCATGCTGCTGTAGCACTTTGGTGAAGACGCTCCTACACCAACGGGATAGCTTCTCTTATTGGCGTAGTTAATCCCCCCCGAGATAGTGCTGATTTAACCGCCTGAGTAGATGGTATAACTGTGTCGCTCAGGGGTGTGGATCTTTCACACCCCTGAGTGACGTAGTTATACTGATATAGGTCTGTAGTGTAGACCTGGCCCTAGTCTTCCTTCCTGTTTTTGCCTCTGTACAATGGTGATAACTGTCTATGTTACAAGGGTGTTGAGGCTTAATATTTGTAATGCACTTTGAGATTCCCAGCTTGGAATTGCAATAGAAGCACAGGATTTTTTTTTAATTTTTGAGCTGATCACATTTCTGCCAGATATGAATTTAGATTACTATGTATCTGATCAAAGTTTATAATTTATGGTGTTTTGATGGGAAGCCTCCACTTTTAGGTAAATGTAGCAATGTATTTTCTTTGTCTCCTTTACTGCCATTCTTAATTAGAGATTATTGAAATCTCCAAGAATCCTTTTTACAGCTTGTGTTCAAATATGCACACAAGTTTTAGCTGCTTTAAAGACCATAGTATCCTTCTGGACTATCCTTTTTTTTTTTTTTTAAGCTTGCTTCACTTCTTGTAAGGCACATAAGGTAGTTTGCATTCTACTTGGGGACAAACAATGAATAAATGCTTAAACTTGTGGGTCTTTCACCAAGCAGGACTATATTCTTCAGTATTTAAGAGTTATGATAGATTTCTTTGTATCATGCAAAAGTGCTGAATGACGTGTACTATCTTGCCTATGATAGAACTGTCATCTTCAGATTTATAGTGGGTGGTAAACATGTGACTGAGTAGAATCCGAAATACTGTTTATTTTCTGAACTAAGTTGGTGGCTTCATTTGTCTGGGGTTGACCTGTATTGGGAGATGTTACATAAAATATTCAGACATAACAGGCAGAGTAATTTAACCATTATTCATTCTAACAGATTTGGTTAGGAGATGTAGATGGACTAGGATTAATTTGTTTGAATTATTTTACAAAAGTTCTGCAGGTTTGGAAGTTGGGACCATCAGCTGCTCTATGCTGAAGGCAGACTAGAGGTCTAATCCTGCTCCTTGTTAAATCCGTGACAAAATTTGCAATGACTTTAGTGAGTGTAGAGTGGAGGACTACATGAATATAAAAATGTTCTATATGTAGTTAATAGTAAAGTAATATAAATTCTCCTACTTTTATATTTCCCTCTCAGTCCTGTCTTTAGTGGCCATCAAAGTAATGTAATATCCAGTGCATTCTGAGCCTACGTGAAAAGAGCAGTTTAAAAATGTCAGGGGATCAACTAGTCTTTTCTTAATTATCCCCAATTTACCATTTGCTAATTAGTTGAGATCAGATGTGAAGGGTGAATATAATTCTATATAGATTAATTTATGTACAAAGTGATTTACTCCCTGTTTGTAGCTGTGTAAAATCTAGGTGCATGTGAGGGCACATAACTTTATTTATTCTGAGTTGAACAGTGCATTCAAGCTCTTGAAGCTTTGTTCTGAGATTCTGCTCAAATATTTGGATCTAATTATTTGAGCTGCTGTATCTGGCATTCTTATTCTGAAAATACCTGCACTGGTTTTTTTTCTGAAGCAGCACTGAACACTTTCTCTTCCTGAGATTTCAACAGAAGAGGCAATATATTGATGGATGATGGCCCTGTGATGGAGTCAATCAGCCAGTGTAGTCATTTGTCTCCTGGGGATACTGGGATGGAGAACGGCATTTGCTGGTGCGGGGAGGGGTGTTCCTCTGTGATGTTAATATAGTGTAGAAACTTTGCTATCCCTTTGTGTTTTTCTAGGCCCTTTGGAAAAAAGTTTCATTTTCCTATTTTCATTTTTTAAATATAGTAAGAGTGGATGTAGTGCTCAGTTTAATAACATATTTAATGAATCTTATTGAAATGCTCTTGAGTAGAGGCAAGACTATGTCACAAACAAATATTTCTAACAAAGGCTTAAGTCCAAAAGTTGCAAACCTTCCTTTGTTTGTGACATGTGATGTCCAGGTTTTAAACTGCTTTTATACACTTAATTTAAGAATAAATTTGAGGATTCCAGTCACCGTTTTATATCAAAGGTAGAATGTAGAAGGAGGAAGGCTATTTTTAAAAATACTTTCAATATTTTATTTCAAGTATTAGCAGTTTTAGAATTTTTGGCCAGGTATTGCTATAAACATAGAAAATAAAGCAGGAGTATTTGTCTCTTTAAAATATGTGACTATAGCTAACGGCTTGTCAATAAGTTGTGTTTAACGTTTCAATGAAACATGCATTCTGCTTATATAGTAAAGTTATAGTATTAAAATGTAAACATCCATATCGGAGAACAGCTGAGTCCCCATAAAGCTTTATTGTGTCACTAAGAATTGTTGACATGTAACGCTAGTAATCTAGTCCAGTAAGGAATTATTTTTAAACTGAGCATACTCAGATTGGTGGAAACTGAAACAGAAAAGAAATGGAATAAGGTCATATCTTTTAAAACTTCTCTCCCTCCCAACCTGCACCCACCCAAAAATGTATAATGTAAATTGCTTATTTAAAGCTTTTGAATGTTCAAGTTTTTTTTTCTTTATAAACCCTGCGTGGTTTAAAAACAACATTTTCCAAAGTGGTTTTATTGGCAAGTTAATTACAAATAGCTTAACATTGGGTGTTGGACGTAAGGAAGGACATCACAAATTAACTGCACATTTTCCCGTTGAGACAAATCATATCAGTTTCAAGAATGTAATGGGACACAGGTTATCTGATTGATTGTTTATTTTTACGGACAGTTTAAAATACTGGAACATCAGAAAAACAAGGTAATGAACTTATTTTGGTGCCTTTTCTATAAATGATTAAGATCAGGGCTTGAAAACCAGACTTTTATTAGCCCAAGTTAGGAATCAAAGAAAGGGAACCATCCCAGCAAGATGTGGGGCAACATAGAGGTGAGCGGCCTAGTGTATCCCTTTGGCTGCTTTGAAGCCTGCATGGAGCAGGAGGGGATGGGGATGTTGGTTGGTTGAGATTGGATGTTTTCCCAAGAGTGCAGTTTCCAAGACCCCAGTCTAGGGCTCACCTTTCACAGTAATTCTGACTTACAGCTGCCAGATAAATACAAAGAAGGGATGCATCTTTTATTTTGAAACTTCCTGATGCCTTGTGAGAGGGAGTCTCTGTCCTGTCAGCCCAACCTTTGCAACTTTGACTGGCTGCAAAAAAGTGTTCTTGGGGAAGCTTGCCACTCATTCGCCTTTCTCTCCCTGTCAGCCCCACCAAAGAAAACCAAATCACCCACACTTTTCTATTGTTCTATGAACAACTTCAAATGGCAGAGTGAAAATGACATGTCCTATCCCTTATTTGAGTAGTTGTGAAACTGATCTGATTTTTGTTAGTTTCACTTTGCTGAGGAAAAGCTTCCTGTTTGCCAATGGTCAATGCATTTTTCATGGCGTGACAAAACTTTCTTCAAAGAACAAGTAGGGGAATACAGCTGATGATTAAATCAGCCTTCTAGGTCAAAGAACTGCTATTATTAATGGATCCTGACAGAACTCGTTTTCAATCATGGTGGGTTAGAGCTGGAGTAGTTTTTCGTGGTGGATTCAGTTTATCACGCAGACTATTTACTGTCAGGTTCACATTTGCTGTAACAAAGTATACTAGAAAGCTTTGTAAGATGGGAGCTTGAGTTATTGACTCATGACGCTGCATTTATTTATTTAAACGTTGTTGTTGTTTTATTTTCAAATCTTGTTTATCAACCTCTTGCACCTTGTACCATTACAAGATATTAGAAACTTGCTATGATTAAAGGTCTTGAGAACATGACCTATGAAGGAAGGCTGAAAGAATTGGGTTTGTTTAGTTTGGAAAAGAGAAGACTGAGAGGGGACATGATAGCAGTTTTCAGGTATCTAAAAGGGTGTCATAAGGAGGAGGAAGAAAACTTGTTCACCTTAGCCTGTAAGGATAGAACAAGAAGCAATGGGCTTAAACTGCAGCAAGGGAGGTTTAGGTTGGACATTAGGAAAAAGTTCCTAACTATCAGGGTGGTTAACACTGGAATAAATGGCCTAGGGAGGTTGTGGAATCTCCATCTCTGGAGATATTTAAGAGTAGGTTAGATAAATGTCTATCAGGGATGGTCTAGACAGTATTTGGTCCTGCCATGCGGGCAGGGGACTGGACTCGATGACCTCTCGAGGTCCCTTCCAGTCCTAGAATATGAATATATTTTGGGTATATTCTATTTGATATCATTCATCGGGGATTAGTGTAAAGGTAAACCCAACTGCCTCAAATGAAGAGCAGACCAAGGGGAGGAGTTTGTTTCTAAAGTATCTTGATGTCTTGGGGGAAGTCCTGCCTAAAAAGACAAGGGCTGAAAATTTTGCATGTGTGAGAAGGCCAACTATCCAAAGACCTCTGATTTTTTGTGTGTGTGCTTCCCTCCCCCCATTTCTTCCTCCCCTGCTCTCCCTCCCCTACAGCCGGAGAGTATAAACACTGGCAAAAGAAGATAGGAGAGTTTAACAAGAGTATTAGTTGGATTAGTTGCTTGGTCTTAATGTTAATGAGCTACAGCTTGGCAGGCTCAAGAGGGGGATTGGTCAGAGCTAAGAGCTTGAAAGTAGGAGTTAAGAATGAATATTTCTGGATCTTCTATTAACTTGCTTTGACCTTAGTCGATTGCCTAACTTCTTTTGTGCTTCAGTTTATCCATCTGCAAAACAAGTCACAAATGGCTGCTGTGTGGTTTGTTTAATGTTTGTAAAGTGCTTTGAGATCCTCAGTCTCCCTCCTCCTTCCCCCTCCCCCCCCCCCATCCGAAATAAATGCAAGTAGGCTTAGACTTAGAAGCAACTTTTGGACCTTCCATTCCCCAACCTATACAAATACGCCTTTAGAGTTACTGGGACACCACCTAGGCTGCACGAGGACTGGGGATGATCACCTACTAAATTATTCTTGGTGTGGCATGGCTAATAGTTTAAAGTGCGAGCTGGATTTATCCACTAGAATTTTGCTGTTGTATGGACTGCAGTGAAATTTCTCCAACATGTTACAGGAGTTTAAATTCAGACTCATTTGTATCATACTTACTTTTAAATAGGCATATGATTGGTAGGTGGAGACTGTATGTTTTACGTCTTGGAGAGTGGAGTACACTTGCTTAAAGATGGTACTACAGTGTGTTATACTGGGAACAGTTAAGGATCGTTATTTACAAATACAAATAATAAAATTACGTCTGGAAATAGATGGGGGAAGCCACACTTCTCCCCTTTTAGAGCACCAAAAAGCCTTAGACACATCAGCCCTGTTTCTGTAAGCTATTTCATGCAGACAGACCCCTGCATCTTTAAGGTGCCTCAGCATCAGTGGGGTTCTGGGTGAGTGTAAGAGTCCATCCTTATGGTCCAGTTGGCAAGACCAGAGTCTGAACTATAGCCTTAATCCTGAGGTCCTGTTAGATAACTTTCTGCACAGTTACTTGACATGCACACTGGTAAGCAACAATACATTATCCAGACAGAGGTGCAACCTGATAAGCGCAAAGTAAAATTTCAAACAACGCATGGCACTCTTCATATATTTTAAAGCTTTTTCTACATGGTTTCTGCAAATTAAAGATCTAGAGTACTTAAAAATACCCCAAAACAGATTTCTTATTACTGTATACTGTGACCAAAATTTTTAGGTTTGGGTGTCTTAACTGAAGAACTGATATCTGTATTTAGACATTTCCATTGACTTCAGTTGGAGTTGCAGATTCTTGGCATCTCTGAAAATCAGGCTAAGTATTTAAGTTCAAGAGTTTTGTTCTGAGTCTTATTTTGAATTCACAGCTAAAATATCTACAGTACTGTAAGAAATGTGTAAATGGGAGCCAGGCAGTGTTTTGTTGTGTATTCAAGAAATCAAATAAACTTATCCTTTAATGTTAAAAAATAGAAAGATTCAATATTGGTTCAAAGCTTCATTATGCTCCACTGAATGGCTGTTGAATAATAGTGATGGTCAGCACACAGGTTAGAATCTTGAGTCCATATGTCATGGCAGTCTCAAGAGTAGCTATTAAATGTATGAGGTCACACCCTATAATTTTAATACATGGGGAAACGTAATAATTCCCAAAGGTCTTGAATTTTGGTACACCCCTCACCATCTGTGCTTTAACAGCACCCCCTCACCAACTGTCAAGGTAAATCATAGAAAATGAACCATAACCAGGTATTTCTGGTAATTCTATACCAATAATTAAAGTTCTGTGACTTACCTTGTACATGCAGTGGAAAAAAACACCTAGCTGTAGTTCCTTTTTCTCTTTGCTTCCATTCATTGCTAAGCCATTGCCTATCAGTTTCTCTTGTGTTGTAAATGTGAAGTTTTCCCTTTGGTTTGTTGGTAACTTCTCATTCTTACCTAGAGGGTATTTGAAATATAATGATCCGACAGGCATTTCACAGATATAGAAAAACTACTTATTTTTCTTTTATAGCCATTTGGGTAATCTCCTGTGGACCTTGTCCAAAGTCCACTGAAGTCAGTGGAAGCCTTTCAGTTGTCATTGATGGATATTGAATCAGGCCCTTGATGGGTTTCTGCCACAAAAAAATAAAATAAAATTGAGTTTAATGCCAGTTTAATCTCCTCATTTTAAAGAGATACCTCTGACTGTTAATTCTAGGCCTGCTCTCTTTGCTTTAAAATAATTCAGTCTGTGGAATAAAAGTTTGTTTATTGTAACAATGGGATAAAAAGGTATGGGAATTTTTAAGGTCGTATTAGTCTGGAGAAAGAATACTACTACTGCTGTTGTCTACCAAGGGCTGAAATTGATGTGAAATCGGGCATATAGCACTTCTACCAGTCTTGATGGTACTATTCTTGTGTTTGCAAATCCTTAATAATGCAGACCATCTTGTACAAAATTATTTCTGTAGCAATCTTATAGATGGTGACATTTCATAGTTAAAATGCAGGAAAAATCTTTTACTCTTTTGTTCCTTAAAAACAAAAAAAAGTGTAATTTTCATTCATTTTTTGCATAGCTATAATTCTCTGATGAAGGGTGTAGACTTTGAACATTATCTTTTCTCTTAGTCACTTTTCTGTGTAATATTCCATGTTTTTATTGCATTCAGTGAAGAACATGCTGGCCCTCCTTTGACTGACTAAATACCTGTATGTTATCTTGGGTCATAAGTAAGGCTGCGATTTAGTCACGGAGGTCACAGATGTCACGGAATCTGTGACTTCCAAAGACCTCCATGACTTCAGCCAGCACCGGCTGGGAGTTGCAGGGTCCCTTGCCGCCTGTCGAAGCAGGGAGCTGCAGGGTACCCCCGCCACCCCAGGCGGTGGGAGCCCCCTGCAGTTCCCGGCCACAGCAGGCAGACCCCCCTGTACCTTCCTGCCAGCGGACGGCACGAGGCACCCCCCGCAGTTTCCCACTGCTGCGGGCGACACAGGGCACCCCCGGAACTCCTTGCTGCTGCGGGTGGCACGGGGGACGCAGCGGGGGGACCCCCACCTGCTCCCCGTCGTTATAGCGGCGGGGGGACCCCGCAGCTGGGAGCCACTTAGAAGGGGGACCCTGTAGCTCTAAGCCCCCATGGGTGGTGGGAGCCCCTGGAGCTCCCCGCCCACGGCAGATTCCCAGGCTTCCCATTTTGTAATGGATATTTTTAGTAGAAGTTAGGGCCCGGTCAGGAGCTTCTGTGAAGTTTTCATTATTGACCTGTCTGTGACTTTTCCAGAAATATCTATGACAAACTCTTAGCCTTAATCATAGGCAAAAGCTCCCAGCTGCAGAGAATCATGCCTGTGCAGTCATGAGATGGGACAGAATAGAGTAGAAGTCTGAGTTCCATGCTACTGCCCCTGCCTGGTCAACTAAGAAGCACTATATGCAGTAGCAGCAAAGCAATGATCTTCCTGTACAGAAAACTTTCTGGCTTGGGGCAAAGCGGGATATCCGTGTTCCCTTACCAAATTTGATCTCCTGGCTTTTGTTTTTAAATTCATATAGTTTGATATATATAAAACTTCTAATGGAAAACACTAATTTTCTTTGTTATCTTCATCTCATCACTATGAAGCAGGAAAGAATATTCCTGGGAAAAGGAGACGGATAACTTTTAAAATTGCATTTTTAAAAAATCATTTTTAAGTGTCTAATTGGGCTGTTTTAGAATGCAACTTCCATCACGGTAAGTTCTTGGATGAGAGTGAATTTACTTATTTAGTAGATTAGATTAGAAGAGCACTTATTGTAGTCAACTGAATATTTGTCCTAGTAAAATATGCTGTTAAAGCAAGGATATATGCCTTGATTTTATTTATTCTTTGCTAATCAATAGAAATTCTATAGATATCTCACCTTGAACATATTTCAGTATTATGCTACATGAAGCCCTGTAAATCACAAAGAAGAATTTCATAACTTTCCTAACATTTCATTAGATGTTTTCAGGGTGGATTTGATTTAAATCAATCTATGATTTGATTTTAAACAATCATGATTTAAATCACTAGTCAGGAAGACTCAATTTAATCATGGTTTTCTACATAAAAGTGCATTCTTGTTGGTTGTTATAACCTTAATACATATCCTTCACAACTCCGAGATAGATGTAGGTTTCATTTTTAGAAGGTATACACTATACATTTTTAAACAGTGATTTATTTTGAAAAATTTTCAGATTAGTTTTACAGATATATTGGAAAATGAATGATTGTTTGGTTATTTCATTTACCAAAGGTAATTGAAGCCGATATTTATGAAGTCACTGGGAGGTGAACTATCTCCAGTTCAACAGGTTAATCATTAATATTTGGAGGATTTTCTTGCCAGGCTGTATTAGGAGGAGAACATCACCAGACAGACATTTAAATTGTTTTATTTAACTAAAACAACAATCTTACGTATTCTGGATTTTTTTCTTCAACAGCAAACATATAATATTTTAACAAAACAGGCATATGTCCCTCACTTCTCACATTTATCTCCAGACTTCTTCTCCTTGTCCAGATCTATTCTGCCCCCAACAATCTTCTATTCATTGAACTTTTTGAAACTTTGCACTTTTAGAGAGAGGTAAGGGATTGACTCTGTGTACACAAATCTGTAGAGGGACACTAGGGTTGGGGTCTGTTATTTCTCACCTCTATATATTTATTTAAAAACATTTTTGCTGTTAAGCCATGTTACCTCTGGAGAGACAAATCCAGAGTTTGAGAACTGCAAAACTAAGCATCTCTGATGGTATCTTCTAGACTGAGCACTGAGTCCCACTGGGTAGATAGAAGGATTAACCTAAATAATCTATCCAGAAGCTTGTGGAACCCCATAAGATTGGGTCCCTAATCCATGAACTATTGGAACTCATTTACAAAACTTTTCTTAACCATTACATGAATATATTGTCGTATACTATAGAATTAGAATTTATAATCCCTATTCCATGATAAGATATCTTTGGGCTATAATGTATCTTAATTAAGCCTATCTTTAGATAAAATGATTTTTGAGGGAAAAAACCTATCAGAAAAATCCGGTTTAAATAAAAATAAATAAATCCAATTTTATTTATTTATTTATTGTAAACCATTGATTTTTTTTATCCACCCTGGATGTTTTGCAAAACCAGCTCGTGCTCAGTGGTTATTGGTAGATGTGAAAATCTAAATAATGCATTAATTTTGGCTTTATTAAAAGTACCATCTTTCATATTGGTATCCTCTTTTTAAAATTCACTTCTAACACTCTACTCCTAAACAAAGCATTTTAAATTTTACATTTTTTAAATATGATGGGGAAAAATATATATTCTGTGCTCAAACCATGCATCAAAAGCAGTCCCAAGAAAATCGGGTAGAATAATAGAGCACACAAAATCTAATACAACCATTGCAAAGTATCACTGCAATATTTAAATAATTATCCTACTGCATGACTTAGCAGAACCAATAAATAATGCATATAGAATTGTGTTGGCGCTTGCAAGGGAAGACACATGCTGGCAGAGTGGATGAAAGAGAAAGGAAGATAGGGAGAA
Source organism: Trachemys scripta elegans (assembly GCF_013100865.1). Lineage (NCBI taxonomy): Eukaryota > Metazoa > Chordata > Testudines > Emydidae > Trachemys > Trachemys scripta. The sequence continues at coordinate 10,755,855 of NC_048304.1, read as the reverse complement.
GGTACAGCGCGCCCAGCCGGACACATCAGATCCTTTTCTTGGAAGCCACTGACTCAGTTCAGTGCTTATGTTAAGTAAGATGCATTTTTCTATTACTTTTATTGGCTGTGAGGTAGCTTCCTTCCTAAAGGTTATCATTGCCATGTTAGCAAACCAATTGTCGTTGGTAGCACTACTATACTCTAAAAGTTAGCCTCACTTTGTTTTCACTAATACATTATTAAAACATAAATAAATTAAAAAAATAAAACCTAGTCTGAGGTTTTGTTTGTAGCTGGCTTGTAGTTTAATTTCAGATTATATTGAGGGTTTGTCCGGCCCTGCCTCTACTTTATTGTTGGAGAGCTCCTTCTGTCTGGGGCAGGGAGCTGACGAGACAGCACATGCTGAACTAGCTACTGTGCTGGGATGTTGGCAAGAGTGCTTCTCCCTAAAGAGCTCAGCTAGTTTTGGTGGGGATCCAGTTTTGGGGCTGGGTTGTGACGTGAATTATGCGGGAGGGAATGGGTTGATGGTAGTTTGGGAAGCTGATGTCCAGGAGTCATAGGAGAATAGGCAACCAAGTGGAGTTACCTGCCGCAGCTCCGCCTCCTTCTCCTGAGTCATGAGAGATCAGAGAGCTTGAGTAGGGAGCAACCCCTTCGTCCCCTGCATTGGCTCTGCTCTCAGGAGCAAATTCCTTCCTCTGCCTCTTGCCTCCAGATTGCAGGCTCCCCATAACCTCCCCCACAGCCTATAGGACATATGACTGAGGGTGTCTGCTGCTGTGGAACTCTTCAGGCTCTCTGCTTCCCCTTTGGCTCTATATGGCCAGTTGCTTTTTCTCACAGCAGCTCCATCAGTTTCTATACACTTCACCTGCATTCTTTGTCTGCCATACAGTTGGATTCATCCTTGTCTGCTGTTGTCTGGGCCTTTTGAGAGCAAAGAAGAGAGTGAAAATCATACACAGACTTTGTCGATACTTCACAGTTTTGTCGACAAAAGTCAGATTTTGTTGATAAAAGAGTGGTGTATACACAACAATGCTCCCCCCGCCGTTTTAACTCTCCTGCTCCACCGACATAATACAACTATCTCGATGAGCGGCATAGAGCTTTTTGCAACAAAGTTAGTGACATAGTGTCAGTGTAGACACTGCTTACTTATGTCGCCCTAAGTGGCTCCAGGACATGTCCCACAATGTCCATCATGACTGCTCTGGTAAGCAGTTTCTACTCCGCTGCCCTGCAGCCAGGTACACAGGCATTTGCTCCTCCCCCTTTAAAACCCTGGGAATTTTTGAAATTCTGCTTCCTGTTTGCTCAGTGTGGACAGCTCACATTGTATCTTCCTAGCTGACCATGCCAGCTGTCCGCAGCAAATGTCTGTTGATGGAGTCTGGCATAGCCGTCTCTTTTTGGGTCTGTGGAGAGAGGGAGAAGGTGGTGATTCGTGTAGTGGGACCCACAGTGCACTGCTCTGTCAGTACTAATGCACCAACTGTGGATGTGGTCTACTGACACAAGGAGCGTTGTGTGAACATGCACAAGTGATGTAATTACAGCGGTTTATGATTGTGGTTGTAACTTAACTCTGTAGTGTAGACATGGCCTCAGAACACTAGCACAGCACTTTGCTCTCATCTTCTGCTCTGAATTCCATCAGAAGAGAATTTTTTCAAGCACATTTGAATGGCAAAATTAGGACTGCTATTTAATACTTTTAAAGATAGAAAAAACAAATACTCTTGGTCTGTGTGCCTCTGTAAAGAGAGAGAGAGGGAGCAACCCATGCATTCTGGATTAATGGAGGACTGGCAATGGTTTATGAATCTGTCACACTGTAAAGACTTTGAAAAATAGTATGAACTAATTACTAGTATGGGATGTACCAAAACTTCAGCATCATGAATAAGCACAGGAAAATAGAATACAGTTTGAAAAGCAGCTCACCTCTTAAAGGAAATTGTCTCAAAGCTGTGTATAACTCTTATGTGTTAAAAACCCATTGTCGCAGTGCAAGTACACCCTGTCCCCCTTTGGGGTGGGGAAAAGGCCTTTATAGCCACGTGGTTGAGCCCATGTGACCACCATTAGTTTCATAGCAGTATGGCCTAGTGTCCAGAGTCAATATGACTGCCCTCTTTAGTGGGGCTGCATGTCCTAATGCCAGAGTCAATACAGTTGCCCTCCCACACAAGGCTATGTGGCTTAGTGGCCAAAGTCAGTACAGCTGTCCTCTTTAGCAGGGCTGTGTAGCCTGAGGCCAGAGGGGGGTAGTGGCCGGGGCAGGGGGACCTGGTCTCTCCTTACTTCACCAGGTCACAGCCCAGGGCCCTGTCAGTGGCGAGTATATTCGTCAGTGGGGATCCAACTGAAACATGCTGATTTATTGTTCAGTTCTACAACCGGACCAATGGCTAGTTCCCTTGGGCTGCTTCTTACCCTGTCTTCCAGGGACATGGTCTATAGGTCTCAGGGGTCTTCGGCCTAGGAAGCTCCCGAGACGTGTCTCAGGCATCTGCGGGTAGTTGGGTACCTGCTTGGGTCTCGGCATGGCTGGCCTCCACAATCTGGGGCTCTGGCAGCTCGCGGATGGGAGGATGAGCCCTGCAATATGCGTCTTCTCTCCTCGGGGGTCAGCCCTGAGTGAGCTGGGCTGCTCCCTTTTATATTGCTACTCCAGTTGGAGCATGCCCAGCAAGGGAGAGGGGGTGTGGCTTCTGCCCAGAGTACGGGATTAACCTCTCCTTGTCCAGTGCGAGGCAAGTACAGTCTGTTGCACGTATATATTTAAAAGAGCTATGCAAGAGCATTCCCAAGAATCATGCTTTCCTAGAAGGATGTGATCCTACCAACATGATCTTTAGCCTCTGCAAACTCCAGGGATAGGCATGTGAACAAGACCAACCACTAGCCATGGCTTTTTACTGAGTTAACAGAGGCCTTTGGTGGTATTAATAGAGGCACTGTGGTAGCTCTTCAGGACACTCAGCTGCTTGGATAAGTTTGTACCATCATCTGTTATTCCACCAGGATAAATCTGGAAGAATCTTTTACAATTGTCTTTTAAAATGCCTTTCCATTCGAAACAGGTGTCAAGCAGGGATGGATATTCTCACCTTGCTTGTTAAATCTGCTTTTTGCTGATGCTATTGCTACAATTTCTAATTGCTGCCCCCACAAGCAGGATTCTGCATCCTCTTTGCAGAAAGTAAACCCTTCAGTTCATTACAATATGATCTACTTTTTCCGGCTGCTACTTGTGTTGCCTGTTTTGTTTAGGAGTTTTGAAGAAATTGTACAGCACCGTTCTTTAATGGAGCATTAATAAAAACTTGGTCAACATTTTATCTACCTTGTGAATAATCTGCTTTGTTCAGAGATGCTGAAAATTAGCAAAGAAATTTCCGCCGTTTGACAAGCTCTAATGTCTGGAAAGACCATAGCCTCCATAGAGACACCCAGCTTTTGGTAGGTAGTGCTAACGATTCTCAGATCTGAATTCTTAATAAGCATCAAACCAAGTGGGTGGATGTCATCCATGTGTGTTCTCCAAGATTATTGTTGGTCAACAAAAATTATCAGATGCAGCTGTAGTTCTGAGGGAAGGGAGGAAAAGTAATTGAATGAGGTTAAACAGCTGCTTGAATGCCTCTGAACATCATCTTCTAAAGAGTCTTCTTCTGTAGTCAACTGAAAGAAGGTTTGTGCTGGCATACAAGCCCAATGTCTCTATTTCAAAGGTGGATATTAATATATTTAATATTGCAGCTGATACTTGGTTTGATTAGATTTCAGAATTTTCCAAGTGGAAGATCATTAGAAAAGGAATTGCTACGTTTCAAAAGAACTAACTTGAGAAACTTATACAGCTTTTTTCTGTGCTATGGCTTCAGGCAAACTAGTGTAATCCACTGTTCAGTGTGTGTTGCATGGCCCTCTGTGCGTCCATAAGTGGGGGCTTGTCCAGGATTCAAACTGCTACGTGCCTTGGATGGTGAAGACGAATTTTTTCTGTCTAGAGGAAATGTATAACCCTCTGGTCTGTGCACGGTACATGTCCCCATTTGTGCTTCAGACAAATGATGATACGAGTTACGTAACAGCCCCTCGTTGTTTTTAGCTCCTGGTTGAAGCTGCGAGTCGGTCACGGAAGTCCCGGATTCTGTGACTTTCTGGGACCTCCATGACTTCCACAGCCGCACCAGGCCGCTGCTGGCCCTGGAGCTGCCTGAGGAGCAGCGGTCCTGAGGACAGCCCCAGAGCAGCGGCGCCTCGGGCAGCCCCCCATCCCCTCTGTCTGGAGCAACAGCGGACCCCTCCTTCCCTGGGGCAGCAGTGGTGCCGTGGGGCCCCAGGAGGAGCTAAGATTTAGTTGGGGTATTTATGGTAAAAATTCATGGCCCGTGACCTATCCATGACTTTTACTAAAAATATCCATGACTAAATCTTAGCCTTACTCATGGTTTTAGCTCTGTAGGTCCCTAATGTTGGCCAGGATATCAGACATCACATCGCATCCCGCTTCCATTATTTGGTGCTCTATGATCTTGATTGAAGAAATTTTTCAATTTCACACCTTTATTTATTTGATTCACCTTAAATTTTCTGAATTTGTGTGTAGACAGTCCCTTAAATTGGAAGCTCTTCTGGGCAAGGACTGTATATTCTATTTGTTGGTAAAGCACTTAACACAGTGTAGCACTGATTATGGTTGGCATCCTTGGGTACTGCTACAGTGCAAGTAATTAATAGGTACGGTCTTTTGTACTTCAGGTTCAGTAATAACCGTAAACACAAAAATATGGGGTGTCCTTGGGGCGCCACCCAGGTTTTACAAACTTCTGAAACCAACACTTATTGACTGCAGACTTTGAAAATCTTTGGGGGACAGGTTGTTTATTTTAGCCTTTTTGAGAGGATCTCAGTTATTTGAAATGATGCATAATCTTTGTTGTTGAAATTATCACTATCTACTGTAGTTTTCACAACTTGTGTAATTGGTTTAATATAAAAATGTTAAATAGATTTAAAAAAAAGTCAGGCAGCGACTATCACTGACATTAAAGTTCTGCAGGGGGAAAACGTTGAACGGGGAAGGGCTTTAATGAAAGTGGTTCTTGATTTGCAATGAGTGACACAGAACAGAGTGTGATATCAACTCTTTGAATTGTTCATGAAAAGGGGTGTAAACTCTTCTATTTCCCATCCTGTATCCTGCATTCTGAGAAATAAGTGAGGGGAAAGATGGTATTTAGAGTGGAAAATTTAACATAATCCTACAAATGCACAATATATATTTTATCTTTTTATGAAATTGTGTGTGTGTATATATATTTGTTTTGATTACTTACAGCATTTTAGGAATTAAATTATTTTCTTAAACTAGCATGTATCCCATCTTTATTCTTTTCAAAATGATGCATAATCTCAATCTTTCAGTTTTTATGAGATTGATGGCAAAAATGGAATACTTATTAAAGAACATTTCAAGCACCAAAAAAGGACTCTCTGAGCCACTTGTTTCCTTTGTGCTTTCCTGCTTGTGTATCTTAGCAAGAACCTGACCATGCCTGTATATTCTCTGGTAAAAGAGAGAGCACTAAAAGTGATCAATAAAATTTGTTCTGGCTGTTGAATTCACAAGTAGCTTGTTGGCTGAACTCAGCAGTTGAAGTGGCAGCTGTTGATCATCAGCTTTGCTCTGCCAGTAGAGTCTGGAGATCTTTTCAGGAGACGGTGATGGATAATCCACAGCAATACGTGGGGCCACTACTTAAAATAAAATTAAACTGATGATACCTCTGTAAAGTTAAACTGAAAATTGGATGCACATCTAAATTCTGGTTGTTAGGAAACAGATGTATTAGGAAGATTTGTTGCATGTTGTGTGGTTAAGAGCAAAAGATTTTTTGTTTCCAGACTAGACAAGGATTAAAGTGAAGATATTTCTTGTCACAACTAGTACTTCCCAGGGGTGATTTATTTTCCCTCCTACATTTTGCTCCCACTTGAGAGCATTTTATACTTTGCTTCCCACATATGATAAGAGACACACCCTAATCTGTGCCTCCTTGAGTAAGGAAAACAATTGGATTACTGTTTTAAATAATTGACTCACTTCATGAAGCAGACAGGCACGCCTGATATTCATAGACGCTTCTGTCCTTCCATTGGTTTCCTGGAAGTACTTCACTCAAAATGACATGTACCCAAAGGACTGTTAGTTTGTCTACAGATTACTTAATATTACCAATATCTATCACAAGCGTTTAGAAAAGCCAGGGTTTTCCCCTTTCATTTCCCATGTAAGTAAATGTATTACTGTCCTTTTATGTGTTCACAACAGAGATTAGAAATGAAATGTGGTATAAAACAAGAAATATTAACAAGAGCCTAGAATCACTTATCAGTACAAAGAACAGGAGTACTTGTGGCACCTTAGTCTCTTGCGGATACAGACTAACACGGCTGCTACTCTGAAATCAGTACAAGTACATACACTCAAAGTGGATCCAGACTTCATCGGAACTAAAAGATGGAACATTCCTCCGTCAATTTATATTCCAACTTTAAAGCATGTGCTCCAGTATTGTTAACAGGTTGTTGTAACCCAAGTATTTTTAATGCCCCCAGCATTGTTTATATGTGAACATCAGGTCCCGAGTAACCAAATAAAACATGGGGATACAAGGGTCCATCCAGCTCTCATTAAAGTCAAAGGAAAGACTAAAGGAGGAGTTAAATCAAGCACTTGGAGCCACATGTGACAGACTAACAATATTCTGAATGAACTTTATTGAATTAAGTTAAACCTTCTGAATTAGTTTTAACATCTTTGGAGTTCATTGTATTAAAATGCAAATATTTATGCACTATTGTGAAATTATATGGAACTTCTATAGCAAGAAGCCAAGATTAATGCAATCTCTGGAAAGTATTGTAAGGATCTTCAAAGGACCTTTTGAAACAATGTGAATTTTTAAGATTAAGGGAGTTTCTCAAGGGGGAGGGGTTATATGCTAATGTAGTTCTTCCAGTTGTCACCCTTTGAAGCCCCCCCCACCCACCCATCAATGGGGAGGTTTGCATATAGTAGTTCAAACAGGATTCTCTAGAAATCAACAGAAGAAAAGACTTTGGGATAAATAGCCTGAGACTCAGGGCCGCCTTCCTGAATCCCCATATCACCCACCCCCACACACATTTGATAGATCCTCTAGTAGTCCACAGAGTGTCTCAATCCATAGGGACGGATTGGTGGGTTTTGACCTAATGAGGTACCATAAGACTGGGTGCCTGTTCTGAGCTGAAGCTGTGGTGTATTTGTAGCCACAAGGAAAACCCTAGGGTAGAGTGTTGAAAGACTGCTTTTGCCAGAAACGATGTTAGAGTAAGCTTATTAAGCACATGTGTAGGTTCTTTTATTGTTTTTAATGTTTTCTCTGCTTTTTATCTTAAGAATAAAATAGGCTTGCTTAGAAAGAACTGTGTGATGATTTATATCTGTAGCAATCACTCGATCACTCTGGTATCAGTCTCTGAAGAGAAAGCAAGTTGGTCTGTTTAGGCAGATTGTCTTTGCTGGGACTAACACAGTGAAGGCAGGGAACTGCTCAGCAAGGACACATCCTGGTCAGAAGGGAGTGAGATGTGCCTCCACCCAAGAGAGGCAACAGCTGGGGAGTTGAAAGCCAGAGACTGGGTTCTTTTGCTGAACCACTGGCGGGAAATATTGGTACAATTGCCCTGAACTTGACACCACATTCCTTGTTCATTTTCTTAAAATCCGTGATTAAAATTGGGGCCTGCCTAAGCAGTTAGATTGTCATAATTAGGACATAATGAGAGCTAAAAATCAGAGCTTAAAACTTTAAGATGGAGAACATACATCATTTTAAGTGTTTTTTGGGAAAGATTTGTGTTAGGACTATAACAGCATTTAAAAGAGAACTGGATAAATTCATGGAGGTTAAATCCATTAATGGCTATTAGCCAGGATGGGTAAGGAATGGTGTCCCTAGACTCTTTGTCAGAGGGTGGAAATGGATGGCAGGAGAGAGATCCCTTGATCATTACCTGTTAGGTTCACTCTCTCTGGGGCACCTGGCATTGGCCACTGTCGGTAGACAGGATACTGGGCTAGATGGACCTTTGGTCTGACTCAGTATAGAATCATAGAATCATAGAATATCAGAGTTGGAAGGGACCTCAAGAGGTCATCTAGTCCAACCCCCTGCTCAAAGCAGGACCAATTCCCAGCTAAATCATCCCAGCCAGGGCTTTGTCAAGCCGGGCCTTAAAAACCTCCAAGGAAGGAGACTCCACCACCTCCCTAGGTAACGCATTCCAGTGTTTCACCACCCTCCTAGTGAAATAGTTTTTCCTGATATCCAACCTGGACCTCCCCCACTGCAACTTGAGACCATTGCTCCTTGTTCTGTCATCTGCCACCACTGAGAACAGCCGAGCTCCATCCTCTTTGGAACCCCCCTTCAGGTAGTTGAAGGCTGCTATCAAATCCCCCCTCATTCTTCTCTTCTGGAGACTAAACAATCCCAGTTCCCTCAGCCTCTCCTCATAAGTCATGTGCTCCAGACCCCTAATCATTTTTGTTGCCCTCCGCTGGACTCTTTCCAATTTTTCCACATCCTTCTTGTAGTGTGGGGCCCAAAACTGGACACAGTATTCCAGATGAGGCCTCACCAATGTCGAATAAAGGGGAACGATCACGTTCCTCGATCTGCTGGCAATGCCCCTACTTATACAGCCCAAAATGCCGTTAGCCTTCTTGGCAACAAGAGCACACTGTTGACTCATATCCAGCTTCTCGTCCACTGTGACCCCTAGGTCCTTTTCAGCAGAACTGCTACCTAGCCATTCGGTCCCTAGTCTGTAGCAGTGCATGGGATTCTTCCGTCCTAAGTGCAGGACTCTGCACTTGTCCTTGTTGAACCTCATCAGGTTTTTTTCTGCCCAATCCTCTAATTTGTCTAGGTCCCTCTGTATCCGATCCCTACCCTCTAGTGTATCTACCACGCCTCCTAGTTTAGTGTCATCTGCAAACTTGCTGAGAGTGCAGTCCACACCATCCTCCAGATCATTAATAAAGATATTAAACAAAACCGGCCCCAGGACCGACCCTTGGGGCACTCCACTTGAAACCGGCTGCCAACTTGACATGGAGCCATTGATCACTACCCGTTGAGCCCGACGATCTAGCCAGCTTTCTATCCACCTTACAGTCCATTCATCCAGCCCATACTTCTTTAACTTGGTGGCAAGAATACTGTGGGAGACCGTATCAAAAGCTTTGCTAAAGTCAAGAAATAACACATCCACTGCTTTCCCCTCATCCACAGAGCCAGTTATCTCATCATAGAAGGCAATTAGGTTAGTCAGGCACGACTTCCCCTTGGTGAATCCATGCTGACTGTTCCTGATCACTTTCCTCTCCTCTAAATGTTTCATAATTGATTCCTTGAGGACCTGCTCCATGATTTTTCCAGGGACTGAGGTGAGGCTGACTGGCCTGTAGTTCCCCGGATCCTCCTTCTTCCCTTTTTTAAAGATGGGCACTACATTAGCCTTTTTCCAGTCATCTGGGACCTCCCCCGATCGCCATGAGTTTTCAAAAATAATGGCTAATGGCTCTGCAATCTCAGCCGCCAACTCTTTTAGCACCCTCGGATGCAGCGCATCCGGCCCCATGGACTTGTGCACGTCCAGTTTTTCTAAATAGTCCTGAACCACTTCTTTCTCCACAGAGGGTTGGTCACCTTCTCCCCATGCTGTACTGCCCAGTGCAGCAATCTGGGAGCTGACCTTGTGCGTGAAGACAGAGGCAAAAAAATCATTGAGTACATTAGCTTTTTCCACATCCTCTGTCACTAGGTTGCCTCCCTCATTCAGTAAGGGGCCCACACTTTCCTTGATTTTCTTCTTGTTGCTAACATACCTGAAGAAACCCTTCTTGTTACTCTTAACATCTCTTGCTAACTGCAACTCCAAGTGTGATTTGGCCTTCCTGATTTCACTCCTGCATGCCTGAGCAATATTTTTATACTCCTCCCTGGTCATTTGTCCAATCTTCCACTTCTTATAAGCCTCTTTTTTGCATTTAAGATCAGCAAGGATTTCACTGTTTAGCCAAGCTGGTCGCCTGCCATATTTACTATTCTTTCTACACAAGAATATGGCCGTTCTTATGTTCTTAACCATTTTAAACTGACTTAGAAATATCTTGTGAATATACACATTCACAAATTTCTGAATGCCACTTGGATAGCAAAGGTCTCCATCTTCAGCATGTATTACTTTGATAGAAAAATCCCCAGTCTTTATCTAAAACATACTTACAGGCTAACTTCCATATGGTTTGTAAATCATTGCTGAGCAATCTCTTCCCAGTGAGCAGAATTGTTTTTGTATCTATTTAGTCTATTGGAGTGTATGAATACAGGGTTAAAATACTTTAATCACACTGAAGAATTTGGCACATTGTTCCTTTAAGATCTGAAAAAACATGATGATAGGAATAACTGTCTCACTGGAATGAGCTAAAAGAGAATAAATGATCCAAAGTTTTCAAGTTTGTAGCAAAGTTTTCAACTATCATTAATACATGATAGTTGTAATCAACTAGTGTCCTTTGGGTATGTGTCATTTTGGGTGAAATACTTCTAGGGAATGAATGGAAGGATGGAAGAGTCTATGCATATTAGATGTTCCGGTCTGTCTCGTGAAGTACACCAGTTATTTAAAACAGTAATCCAATTGTTTTCCTTACTCAGGGAGGCATCGATTAGGGAGTATGTCTTCTCAAATCTGTGAGGCAAGCATTGGACAAACATGAATAAATTCTTAAAACTGGGAACCCAGTGTGATACTTGTTGTTATGAAGTGGTGGATAACAGTGACTTTGTGAAAGACTTAGGTGCTGATCGTGCAATGAGCTCCATGTGGGCAGACTTCAGTTGTCCCGTGGAGTTAATTACAGTATTATTGAGGCATTTTGTAAAGGTCATCTCTAAAGTTTGTTCTTGCTATAAGTGTACTGTTTTAACTTTCAGATATTTCATGAAAATGCATATGTCATTTGAGATTACCTTTAAGTTACACACCTATCTGACACTCCCCCCCCCCCCCCCCAAACCACTTATTCTGAGTAACACCCAAGATTTAGGCTACTTTATTGTGGATTTTGACTGCACTTGTATATACAGTAACTCCTCACTTAACGTAGTTATATTCCTGAAAAATGTGACTAAGTGAAACGATGTTAAGCGAATCCAATTTCCCCATAAGAATGAATGTAAATGGGGGGGTGGGGAGGTTCCAGGGAAATTTTTTTTTGACGTACAATACAGTACTATAGTTGGGAGGTGCCCCTGCCTTACCCCACACAGACACAGCCCACTGGCACTGGAGGCAATGAGGCAGGTAAAGAGGCTGAAGGTGCTGTAAGCTAGGAGAAGCATGTTGCGCAGCAGCAGCGGCAGCTTCCCCTACTCTTCAAACACCACGCCACCCTTTCCCCCAAGCCCCCCATCCTCAACCCACCTCTTCTTCCTCCCCCTTTACTCCGCACACCGCGTCCTCCCTCCTGCCCACGGCAATCATCTGGCTTACGGCGTTCAGGAGGCAGGCGGGAGGGGGAGCCTTTGTGCCGAGTCCTCGCTCCTACCCTCTGCCTCCTGAACGCCGCAAGCCATCTGGAAGATGCTGATCTGCGGGGTCTGCAGTGGGCAGGAGGCGCTGTGGGGGCGTGTAGGGGAGCTGATAGGGGGGCTGCCAGCTGTGAACAAAGCAGGCAGCCAAACGACGTTATAGGGAAGCATTACACAACTTTAAATGGAGCATGTTCTGTAATTGAGCAGGGACGTAAGATCGAAACAACATTAAGCGAGAAGACATTAAGCGATGGTCACATAAATACCACCCTATACCGGAAACCTACTGATCGCTACACTTACCTACATGCCTCCAGCTTCCATCCAGGACACACCACACGATCCATTGTCTACAGCCAAGCTCTAAGATATAACCGCATTTGCTCCAATCCCTCAGATAGAGACAAGCACCTACAAGCTCTCTATCAAGCATTCTTAAAACTACAATACCCACCTGCTGAAGTGAAAAAACAGATTGACAGAGCCAGACGAGTACCCAGAAGTCACCTCCTACAAGACAGGCCCAACAAAGAAAATAACAGAACACCACTAGCTGTCACCTTCAGCCCCCAACTAAAACCTCTCCAGCGCATCATCAGAGATCTACAACCTATCCTGAAAGATGATCCTTTACTCTCACAGATCTTGGGAGACAGACCTGTCCTCACTTACAGACAACCCCCCAACCTAAAGCAAATACTCACCAGCAACCACACATCACTGAACAAAAACACTGACCCAGGAATCTATCCTTGTAACAAAGCCCAATGCCAACTCTATCCACATAGCTATTCAAGTGACATCATCATAGGACCTAATCACCTCAGCCATACCATCAGGGGCTCGTTCACCTGCACATCTACCAATGTAATATATGCCATCATGTGCCAGCAATGCCCCTCTGCCATGTACATTGGCCAAACCGGACAGTCTCTACGCAAAAGAATTAATGGACACAAATCTGACATCAGGAATCCTAATACTCAAAAACCAGTGGGAGAACACTTTAACCTGTCTGGTCATTCAATGACAGACCTGCGGGTGGCTATATTACAACAGAAGAACTTCAAAAACAGACTCCAGGGAGAGACTGATGAGCCTGAATTGATATGCAAACTAGATACAATCAACTCAGGATTGAATAAGGACTGGGAATGGCTGAGCGATTACAAACATTGAATCTATCTCCCCTTGTAAATATACTCACACTTCTTATCAAACTGTCTGTACTAGGCTATCTTGATTATCACTTCAAAAGTTTTTTTCTCTTACTTAATTGGCCTCTCAGAGTTGGTAAGACAACTCCCACCTATTCATGCTCTCTGTGTGTGTGTGTGTGTGTGTGTGTGTGTGTGTATATATATCTCCTCAATATATGTTCCACTCTATATGCATCCGAAGAAGTGGGCTATAGCCCACGAAAGCTTATGCTCTAATAAATTTGTTAGTCTCTAAGGTGCCACAAGTACTCCTGTTCTTTTTGTTAAGTGGGGAGTTACTGTAGTCTGCTGCACTCTGATGCTGCATGAAAGACTCACAAATTAGGGAGAGAGAAGCATCCAAGAATGTGGAATATATGATGGTAAAAGCACAAAAATCAGCATGGAGGACTCTGGTAGGTGTAACATGGAAAACTACTTTAACTAATTCTTTAAAATTGACTAGATTTCAAGTTACCTCTATCCCTCCAATGCAGTGTTACCTCATTAATCCTTTTTTTTTAAATCCCCATGTGTTAATTCTGGTTTAGGCCAGAGGGGAACATGAGTTTGAGCTGCAACTATTTCAGCTTGTAATGGAATTGAAGCTGCTCTGAAATAATTTGAGCATAGCATGATGACATGATTATTGTGATGTTTACTGTGTGCATGTTAGTTTAGTAATAGGGGGTTGTCAGGAATAACAAGCAGAAAGGGAAACGATGGCTCAAGGTATGCCATCCCTCAGTAAACACTTACAGGTTGTTAAGAGAGAATGCCCAAAATGTTGTTTTTGAAGATTCTACCACCTAGATCCAGCCCATTTACAGAACTGGTTTTGACAAGCAGGGTCAACGTGTGAGAGCTTGAAAGTTTAAAGGAACTTTTGCTGGGTAAAAGGAACTAACTCTCTCAAGAGAGTGGAGAAGTTCTTCAGTAGAACCAAACCGACACACAGGCACTAGCTGGGGATATCTGAAGAAGATAGGCCTGCCTACATCTTCAACTCAGAATGGTAGGGCTTTAGGTAGAATAGGTGTGGGTTTGTTCCTACTTTTAAAATAAACAATAGTTGGCTTTTAAAAGCGGTCTAATTACTGCATCTGTCACTGCTTACAGATTCCCAAAGGGAAAAATTGCAGGTGCTGAGCTGAGTTGGATCTGATGCGTAAGCATGGCTGATACACAAGGTACTGTAGCTGAGGGCTCAATCTAAGAGTGGGAAACTGTGGAATTCTGCCCTAGGATAGGTAAAGCCACAAGGCCTGACATCTGAGGGGATGCACTTAAAGTTGTTCTACAATAATGATCATCTGTGCATGGAAAGGCTACAGCATTAGAATAGCTATGATGTTGCATATTAGGAGTAATGCTCATTAGCCAAGCTACAGCCGGACAAATTTGCAGTAACTGTTTTGGCTCTACCTAGCTTTTTTTTTTTTTTTAAACCTTACTCTCAATGTAAGCCCTGATCCTGCGAACACACAATTGTTTAAATATGAATAGCCCCACTGAAATCAGTGGACCTACTCATGAATCAAGTTAAGTATATGGGTAAGTGTGTGCAGGATCAGGGTGTTACTGAGCGCACACAACACATCACTGAGGTGTACTTTTCAATATCTGAAGACATACAATTCATATCCAACATTTAGTTCATATGAGAGCGAATAAAGGATCTTTGGGAAAATGTTTGCCAATGGTGTAAGGTTTTGTAATACTTAGAAGTCTTTTCCTGCTTTAAGTCTTGAATGCAGATTCAACTTTCTAAGTAGTATTTAAAGTTTAAATTCTATAGTACAAGACTAATTCAGACTAAGTGCTGTGTGTGTCAGGGGAACGAAATTAAACAGAAGCTGTTAAAAAATTTTTTTAGTTTGTATAATTGCACATTTTGAATTGAAAATAATTTGCCCTCTTCTCCTTAAAAAACATTTGAACCTGTAAACATGGTCAAAGGGGAGTAGCTGCCTGAGTTTTAAAGAGTCTTGTGTTAGGTGAGCCCAATGGTATGGAGTGATCAATCCATTGAGAGTGGTACTTGTTTTTGGATAAAGCAATCTGCCTTGTGTTTCAGCTAGCAGTGTGGCTTCTTACTGCAACAGGGGAGGAAAGAGGCTGAATAAAAAGTGAAACTATGGAATAAACAGAAACAAAGTAAAACTTTGCTCCTACGTAGAGTGTGTTTATAAAATGCTTTGTTGTTTTTTATTAGGAATGATGTACAGAAAAAAGCATTTGAACTCTTGCATTTGTACCATAATGTTCATTTCCAGGCATTTTTCTTGTGTAGCTATATCACTTGCAGACTATTTTTCTCTTGAGGAAACTCATACGGAAAGTAAACTTTCCTATTGTACTTGAAAATTGAGCAATAATTACTAATTTACTTAAAGGGGTGCCACTAGCATGAAAATCACATTTGTATGAAAAAATTGTACCTGCGATTGTTAAAAAGGGCACCCAGACCATTAACACTAAGAAGTTAGTGAGAAAATGTTTTTTCTAGTCTTTTCAGTTTATTTACTTTATGAATTTGTATGTTTATCCTGAAACTAGGATGAGACATGTAAATTGCTAAGAACTCCCCAATCTACCTGAGGTTAGTACGAGCTAGGGCATGCAGTACCTCTTGGGAGGTGCTTAGTAGGTCACTGGATCAGATCCAATGTGATTCATTAATAAATAATACAGCAAGAACTTGTTACTGTTTCTAGACCATCACAATTTCCAGGAAGTTAGTAAAAATTAAGTGATTTGCTATCCAATCCCAGAAAGCAATTAATATAAGAGGCAACGTAAATAAGTTAAAAGAACAGGAGTAATTGTGGCACCTTAGAGACTATCAAATTTATTTGAACATAAGCTTTCGTGGGCTATAGCCCACTTCATCAGATGCATAGAATGGACATCTAGTAAGGAGATTATATACACGCATACAGAGAACATGAAAAGGTGGGAGTTGCCCTACCAACTCTAAGAGGCTAATTAATTAAGATGAGCAGTTATCAGCAAGATAAAAAAAACTTTCGTAGTGATAATCAAGATGGCCTATTTCAGACAGTTTGATAAGAAGGTGTGTGGATACTTAATATGGGGAAATAGATTCAGGCTCAGCCATTCCCAGTCTCTATTCAAGCCTAAATTGATGGTATCTAGTTTGCGTATTAATTCAAGTTCAGCAGTTTCTCGGAGTCTGTTTTTGAAGCTTTTCTGTTGCAAGATTGCCATCTTTAAGTCTGTTACTGAGTGACCAGAGAAGTTAAAGTGTTCTCCTACTGGTTTTTGAACGTTATGATTCCTGATGTCAGATTTGTGTCCATTTATTCTTTTGTGTAGAGACTGTCCAGTATGGCCAATGTACATGGCAGAGGGGCATTGCTGGCACATGATGGCATATATCACATTGGTAGATGTGCAGGTGAACGAGCCCCTGATGGCATGGCTGATGTGATTAGGTTCTATGATGATGTCACTTGAATAGATATGTGGATAGAGTTGGCATCGGGCTTTGTTGCAAGGATAGATTCCTGGGTTAGTGTTTTTGTTCAGTGATGTGTGGTTGCTGGTGAGTATTCGCTTCAGGTTGGGGGGCTGTCTGTAGGCGAGGACTGGCCTGTCTCCCAAAATCTGTGAGAGTGAGGGATCATCCTTCAAGATAGGTTGTAGATCCTTGATGATGCGCTGGAGAGGTTGTAGTTGGGGACTGAAGGTGATGGCTAGTGGCGTTCTGTTATTTTCTTTGTTGGGCCTGTCCTGTAGTAGGTGACTTCTGGGTATTCTTCTGGCTTGTCAATCTGTTTTTTCACTTCAGCAGGTGGGTATTGTAGTTTTAAGAATGCTTGATAGAGATCTTGTAGGTGCTTGTCTTGGATAGTTCAGTTTAGAAAGAGATGACAAAGAAGGGGTTATGATAGAGGTTCATAAAATCATGAAAAGCGGAGAAAGTGAATAGGGAAGTATTATTCACTCCTTCACATAACACAAGAATCAGGGGGTCACCCAATGAAATTAATACGCAGCAGGTTTAAAACCAACAAAAGGATGCACTTCTTCACAAAACACACAGTTAACATGTGGAACGCCTTGCCAGGGGATGTTGTGAAGGCCAGAACTATAACTGGGCTAAAAAAAGAATTAGATTAATTCATGGAGGATAGGTCCACCAATGGCTACGAGCCAAGATGGTCAGGGATGTAAACCTATGCGCTGGGTATCCCTAAACCTCTGACTGCTAGAACCTGGGACTGGATGAATCATGCAATATTGCCCTGTTCTCTTCATTCCTTCTGAAGAGTCTGGCACTTGCAGCTGTCTGAAGACAGGATAATGGGCTAAATGGACCATTGGTCTGACCTAGTATGACTGTTCTTTTCAATTGTAAACTCTTAATGGCAGGGACCGTGCCTATACTCCGAATTTTTGTGTCTGATTTCCATCTCCTTCAGCCCCCAGTCAAATCATGAAGAACTTTTAAATAGCTACATCTTAATCCTGTTAGTGATAACTATTTCAGTCAGAATTCCATTTTTGAGATCATCCCATTGAATCTTTTCTATAATTATTCAATTAAGAAGATGAGTTACATACAAAGTAATTTTAAAACAGAATTCTTACTTCCAAATTTTGATCCTTTTCGCTGTTGGAAAGGAAATAAACAAATGAAAGTTGAATGCAGTATATTTGTGTTTACATGCTTTAAGTTACAGCAATATAAGGCTCAATGTTGTTCTTGATCTTATCAATCTATTTCATCCGTCCCATAAAACAAAGGGGAGAAAAAACCCAAATATTCATGCCCCTACCAGTATTTGAAACTTTAAGAGTTGGAAGTTTTGGAAGCCTGAGGCTGTTACTAATCAGGCGTTTAGTTCTACTTCAATCTGAGGCTCTCCAGATGACACATTGTATTGGGCTGACAATTCCACACGTGTTGTGGGTCAGGCACACTGCCAAGTGTTCAGCATTTAGCTAGCAGGGGAAGAAAGCATTAGGAATCCCAATAATCCACACATCAGTCTCTGTATACTCCTTGGTCAGTGGAGACTGAACAAGTGATCTGTGGAGAGATTGCGGGTATTAAGTGGGATGGGTAATGAAAGGCTATACTGGCATTGATGTGAGACTCTTTAAATGGAAAATGACTTTAAATGATGGTGCCAGAATGGTTGGAGTGATTTACAGCTGGCACAAGTTCACAGTTTAACTGTTAGTTCTCAACAAGACTATCCACTTCAGAATGTAGCACCAGAAATGTACTTTTAGAATTAAAAAGAAAACAAACCTTCAATCTGAAATTTGCTGGCTTCCCCTCTTCTTTAGTGCATGCACCAGAATGAAGGAGATTAAAAATGGTATACATTCATGTGCCATATGTATTTAAAATATTTGGCATATTAATAGTGGCAAAGTAGCAGTGATAAGTAAAATATGCAAATATTTAATCTGCTGGACAAATACAATAGAATTAATGTTCTATTTCTTAGGCTCACTTTAAGCAAGCAGTTTTTCCTAAAAATGATAATTTTGCATCTTGGACAAATACCTTGAATATAAGTCAGGAGTTGACTTCTGAGAGTGCTCAAAAATGCTGATACTTAAATTAATTATTCCTGGCTTTCTGTTGTGTAGGATTGTTCTTTGTTGTGCGAATTTTGTTTATAAAGTTATTTATAATTATGAAGATCATTGTTTTTCCTTATTGGACAGTTTGTTTGGTACATGTGGACAATTAGGATTAGGACTCTGTAAGTGAGGAATTGATTGTTTATGAAGTAAATCTCTTCTGATGTTCCCTAGTTAAAGGGCAGGAAGAGAGAAATAGGAATGTTTTCAGCTGAGCATAGCAATGCGCTCTGTAGCTCCCTGTAAACTTTCAGCAAACATTGGGCCACATCCTCAAGCCCATTAAGAATAAAATTAGCAAGTAGAAATGCAGGGTGTCCTGTATTTCTAATAGCTGTTCTAGCAGCACCTATATTGATAGTACTTAAATGTGTTGGTGCAAATTTGAAAATACAGGATACATAGGTATGCTATGCATTGTCTTCTGCTGATCAAGATAATTACAGGAATTCTTAATCTCACATTTCATTTTTGAAAGATGCAAACTGACGTCTTGAGTGGTAAATTTTCCTCTTAAAATAACCATTGACAAACCAAATTTCCTTACAAATTGTGCCAGAAGTATGAGACACAAATTGCCTTTGTACTATAAACTGGAACTTTGTTCATAAAATTACTGTTACATGAAGGACTGAAGCTTTGTTTTCATATCAAATGAAATCTATCGTTGATCCTCTCTTAAATAGATTTTCACTTGCTCTAAAGTCAAAACGCCCTTCATTTGAGTAAAACTTGTAGCATATGACGTGGCTAGAGAAAACATCTTATTTATAGCTGGATTCTTACTTAGTTTTCAAATGGAATCCTAAGAGATGTAGGAAGTATAATAGGAAAACATGGTTTGGTGTATCTGTTTTTGAACAGATAGACGTTCCAGTCTTACTTGTTTATGATGAATTTAGGGCTTAACAAGGAATGATAGGTTGAAGGCAGTGCTCCTTTGCATATCTATATGCGTAAGGTGTCCCAATATTTTGTGAATGTAAAACTTTACTGTGATCTGCCAGTGCATCCCAGCTTGCCATGTAGTATTACAGCACAAGTCAATCTCCATGCTCATTTCTCTGTCATTTTAAGCAAGACCTACCCATTATTGAAGCAGGTGTATCTGTAGTGACATAATGATTTAAATAGCTTCATTGGAAGCAGAAATGTAAATATTTGAAATATCCATGCTTCTCCAAAGGGGAGGGTGTGTGTGTGCGTATGTGTGTGTATATATAGTAGAACGTCAGAGTTATGAACACCTTGGGAATTGAGGTTGTTTGTAACTCTGAAATGTTTGTAATTCTGAACAAAATGTTATGGTTGTTCTTTCAAAAGTCTTTACTATTCAGAAGGAAAATGATGCTTTTTAACCATCTACAGGTTCCGTACTTTGTCAAATCTTTTTTAAATTTTCCCTTTATTTTTTTAGTAGTTCATGTTTAACACAGTACTATATTGTACAGTGTTTGCTTTTTTTGGTCTCTGTCTGAGTGCATAATTCCAGTTCCAAATGAGGTGTGTGGTTGACCAGTCAGTTCGTAACTCTGACGTTCTACTGTTGTGTGTCCCTTTAACCATGGATCTCCCAAGAGTGACTGACCTGGATGGAACAGCCAGTTAATGTTCCTGCCAGGGACCACCACTGACAGATTCAAAAGCTGTTTCAGACACAACTGACAGCATTGACTTCAGGCCAATATTTAAGAATGTGGGTATGGGGAGAAATTAAAAAGTGGTCCCTTGGGTCAGGGTTGAGGCACATGGTTAGGGAAGTATGTGGGGAAGTTTGAGTTAATGTTGTACTTGACTTCATTGATCAAAAAGATTTCATTGTCTAGGACAATAAATTCACCACATTTCATAATTTGAATCCATCCTTAAATTTAGTAATAAAAGTGATGCATATCTGGAAAACATGTATATTATCAAAAGTGTCAAATTGTGGACCTAGTAACCTTGATAAAGTAATTTTGAAGGGATCATTGTAACTCCTTTAGAATCCCATCCAACGTTTGTTATATTTATCCAGGCATGGTTGTCGTGCTTTATTGCTTATCTGTTGGTTTTATAGACTATATCCTGTTAAATTGTCTTCACATCTTTTTTTGGGTAGGAGTAGTTCTCAAGGATCACAGCAGTACTACTTAATATGTTAGAACACTGAAACTTGTATGTCATGTCATGTATGTTTTGACATGAGTAACCCAGGACCATACTTCCAAAACTTTTAAAAACACGGATTTTGTTTTGTGACATGTTTAATACAGGCTATGGAAATAAGGAAACATTTATGATGGGGAGTTTAGGGAAGAACACATCTTGCCCAAAAGTTGCTATAATAAAACAATGTTTGCCATTCCCAATGTCCCTTCTCACTGTGCTCTCTGGCACAGTTATCAGCATTTATCCTTTTTCTCTCAGTAGTCTCTCTCTCCCCTGACCTTTTTCTTTTTCCCGTACAGCTTTTTCCTGTGGATGATAGTGTTGCCATCTTTTCCCTCTATTTCTGTTTCTCTTCCTCCTTCTTATCCTTTCAGCAGACAGCAACATGCTGTTTGTAGTGGGGACTTGGTACCATTCATTCATGGCTGGGCTGCATGTGCTCTAATGACTGAGATGAGCGCCGTGGGAGCAGAGAAAAGTTTGGCAGGCTGCTGCTGTCAGAGCCTGCGGCTTACATGTGAAATTCTTCAGCAGCCCACTGTAATAGGGACAGCTGTGGGATCATGGAGGGAAGCCAGGCAGCTTTCAAGCAGCCATCCACCGCTATACCCGAAGCCATGGGAGCACATTTGCAGTAGGAGATAAACATGAGAGCATGCAGCTTTTCCCATCCCTCTTTGGCATATGCTCCTCTCCCTGAACAAGTATGGGTCGCCCCACCTCCAAAAGGGACACAATCTGTCACCTTCCGAGACTAGGCTGGAGAAACACGGAGTTGAAGCATTTTAAATTAGCTTGAACCTTCTTATTTGAAGTGGCAGAAATCCTTGAGACAAATGCTTCCAGATGGGACAACTGTGCAGATAAATTAAGGTGTGATATAACCTTGACAATATCCCTTTTAAAACTTGAATTCAGAGTATAAAACATATTAGAAGTTGTTTTAAAGTATTTGTGTAAATCATGTTAATTCAAATATTACTCTACTTCAGATATGGTTAATGTTGTAACGGATCCCATTGGTACTTCAGTTCTGAGTTTGAGTTAAAACAATGACATATGGTGTTAGCCATTAGCAGTAGTTCTGCAAACTTCCATGAAACCTGTGTGATAAGGCAAGCTTGGTTTTGGACCCATTTGTACTCCATATTGTGGAATGCACACTGCTATAATTAGCATGTTCCGATTCTTGATTCAGAAGGTTTACTTAGCTTAAAAAACAGTCATAAATTTGAGGAAATATTTAAAATCTGTTACGTATTTGTATTGTAAATCTGAACATTTGATTATGGTCATCCCAATTGCTGGTAGCTCCTCATTCTATCACAGCCTTGCTGAATTCCACTGGCAAGAGCAACTTTTTTTTTTTTTTTTTTTTTTTTTTTTAAACGGGCAAGTAAAATCTCATTAGTTTTGCATAATCATGGCAATAGCAGGCAAGTGAAATTTGTGTCCAGGCTAGTAAATTTTCATAGTGATTTTTGAAAGATGACATAAATTATGAGTCTGCAGTAAAGTGCTGTGTTTTTTGGGGGGGCTGTTAAATAATTCTCACCATTTACTTAATTGGAAGGCTTAAACAAAAGTGAAAATAACCCAAGAAACCTCATCCTAATGTTTCCCTGTTCTTATGCAAAGTACCAATTTGGAGTTTCAGTACTAGATTTATAGCCCAAATAGTAGCTTATTGATTACATGATTGAGTTGAAGACGGTGGCAGAGAGTTTCAGATCCATTTTTGGTGTCTTGTATTCTTGTCTCTTCTTTTGAATATCACTCAAAGGGTTAGTTGAGCATGATGAGTGTTCAGGTGGGATATCAGTTAGCTCCTGCAGAATGGTAAATGATTCCTGACATATGGCTTAACATTTACAAATCCACTCATGTAAAACATATTTATACAAGAACCAAATAATTCTTACTCTTTTATACTTAAACGTTTCTGTGGAATGTTCCTGTGCTGCCTTATGAGTCTGAGCCTGTGCAAAGATTGCAGTTGTGCAGTTATTTCCTTGTGTTATGTGCAAAGTGCAGGCCTTTTTTAAATTACTATCTTTATTACAGAGAAATGTAAGTAATGCTGTAGTTGTGACACAAGTTTCTTAAAATATCAGATTCTAAAAGAATGTTGTGTGCTTAATAAAACAATAGTGGTTCAGTATTTTAATTCTGGTGATGCTTTACAGGTGGTTTCATTTTCTATTGTGTTTTTCATCTGAGAAATCTAAAATAGCCCATTTATTTATATATTTATTTATTATTCAGTTCAGACATCATTTTGGGGATTTATATTGGAGCCACTTGTCTTATTCCTCATCTTTCCCAAAAGACTTGGGTGCGGAACATATATGTTTGCACTTGTAAGACTTGTCTGTGTTGTAAGAAAACTTTTCTCTCTTTAGATACAATATAGAAGTTCTAGTCAATGATATTTTCAATTCCTTTAAATCCTCAAGACTAATGCTTTGACATGGTACTAATAATTAGAATTAATACGGGAACACTTGTTACATGAAAAAAACTCTGTAAAGTTTTTTTTCTTGCCTAATCAGAACTGTCCTTAATTGCATGACCCGTTGGCTGTTTCGAGGACATTGCAATATGAAATTAATACAGTCTGTAAATTACCACACGTTGCAGATTTAGGAGCCACATAAGAAAGGTGATTCTTTCCTTGTTACCTAGTTTCTGAATTCCTCTTTAACCCTGTTCATATCCTAACCTGGATAGAGCATTTCTGTTTGTTTAAAACAGCAGAAAAAAATGTAGGTAACACTTCTGGAAAACTGGTATCCTATTTGATTATAAACTATGATGTATCTTTTCATGTAGTGTGTGAGCCACAGTAGTTTTGATATGAAGACTGCATTTTTAATGACATGAAGAGTTTTTATAATGACAACACCAAGAGTTTCAGATCCCTTCTGTGTCTTCGGTTTTCTTTTAAGAGGTGAAAGACTTGTGCATTCAGTCTTTCATCATTGAGAAGAGGATGGATATATTTGTGCTGTTATCTGATGCCTGCCCCCCCTTACTCTCAATACCTGTATAATTTTTGTATAGTGTACCAATTTCTTCTTACTTATTTCTTACACTTTATGCTCAGCAGTGTCCTAGTGGAGTATTCTAAGCTGTTACATAGGGGGAAAGTGCTTTATCCTGTATGCTTAACTAAAGATGAAATAGAAAGTGCTGATTTTTAACTATTCTTTCTGTCCTGTAGTAGATGTACTTAATTAACTGGAGGAAGTGTGAGTTAACTGTGAAATAATAAGACTAAGACTGAGACTTTTCAGCTTGGAAAAGAGAGGACTAAGGGGGGAATATGATAAAGATCTATGAAATCATGACTGGTGTGGAGAAAGTAAATAAGGAAATGTTATTTACTCCTCATAATTCAGGAACTAGGAGTCACCAAATGAAATTAATAGGCAGCAGGTTTAAAACAAACAAAAGGAAGTATTTCTTCACAGAATGCACAGTCAACTTATGGAACTCTTTGCCAGAGGATGTTGTGAAAGCCAAGACTATAACAGGATTCAAAAAAGAACTGATAAGTTCATGGAGGATAAGTCCATCAATGGCTATTAGCCAGGATGGGCAGGGATGCAAACCCATGCTCTGAAGTGCCCCTAGTCTGTTTGCCAGAAACTGGGAATGGGTGATAGGGGATGGATCACCTCCTCTGTTCATTCCCTCTGAAGCACCTGGCATTGGCTACTGTCAGAAATCAGGGTATTGGGCTAGATGGACCATTGGTCTGACCCAGTCTAGCCGCTCTGATATTCTTATGAAATAATCTTGCACTGTATGTATATCTTCTCATTCCGAAAGCATTCCGTACTTTACAAACTTTATATACAGGAGTTACTGAACTGGTCACAGAGAATTCTATTGCCACACGTAAGCAAGTCCCTACACAACCGCTTAGGACAAGAAGCGAAGACTGTTGAATAGAATTGCAACTGCGGGGGGAGGATGGAATATAGATAGGCAGAATACAGTTCAATTGCTCAAATTGGAATTTGGCCAGGATACTAGACATGGCAAAGAAGGTGGATGCTTCTCCCTGCACTTTTGTTAGCAACTACAGATTACATTTGGAAGTACAGCAGAACCTCAGAGTTACGAACATCTTGGGAATGGAGGTTGTTCGGAACTCTGAACAAAATGTTACGGTTCTTTCAAAAGATTACAACTGAACATTGACTTCACACAGCTTTGAAACTTACTATGCAGAAGAAAAATGCTAATCCTAACCCACTACCTAACTATCCTACCCCACCTCACTTGCCCTGCCCCATCGCTGGCATTCAGCGTTGTACAGGAAATAGGATGGTGGCCATGCAAGGCGCCCAGCACACACAGAAGGGGAAGATGATCTGCACTAGGATTCAGGAGGCAGTGTCCAGCTGCAGAGGCAGTGAGCTGGAGCAGCCACCCTCCCTCACCCAGCAGAAGAGGCTCTGTCCCACCCCCTCTCCTCCCCACCCGGGTGAACTGGAATCATGCCGGGGGGTGAGGGAGGTGCAGCTTGGGCCCCCTTTCCCGGCAGGCTGAGTAGAGCAAATCCTGGGCAGCTCAGTGCTTGCAAAAATCAAGGGGGGGGGGCAGTGACTCATGACCCCGCGTGCCCCACACACACACACCTTGCCCCCTCCCCCCCCCACCCTCCCCAACTTACATCCATGTCAGTTCATAACTCTAGTGTTCGTATCTCCGAGGTTCTTCTGTATTCTCTTTGTGATCTGCTGTGCCCATCTCTCTAATGCTACAGAGTTGTCGTCCCTCTGAGGGCTTAACCAGGAAAAAGTGCTGGGTGTTGCCTTTTTAAAAAACATGATGGCTAATATTTTAAAATCCTAATGTAGATGTGGGAAGTTGTAATTTCAATGTGTTAGATAGTTGAAGTGATCCTTGGTCTCCCCTATTTTTTTTTAATCTATCATGGTTTTATTTTTTGAAAAGCAGAACTTCTCTCCCTCCCACCCCCCACCTCTCCCTTCCCATATGTATTGGCATAGAACAGTGGTGGAGATTAACTATTGTTTCTAACCACGTTGAGCTGCTATGTGAAATATTTCATGAATGAAAGAAAATTTGGCTGCTCCTAGCCTTAAATCATGCTATTCTGAAAACAGACTTTGTAGTGCCTTTTGCTCTTGCCTTATGAGAATAATTGAAGCTCTCATTCCAATACAGGTAAGGCAGTGTGCAGTATTGTGAATTTTATTCACACTGATGAAAGGACTTCTGGAGAAAATTATGTGTAAGAATGTATAGAAGGTAAGCATAGTGAAAACTCCATATGACTTTCAGTCGTGATTTAGAAGGGCAGATTTGTCATGGAATTTATCAAAATCATGGTAAATTTAGTAAAAGTCCCTATGGGGGAAAGTGACATGTAACCTCATGGGAGTGCCATTTAAAGTGGTGGAGCTATGCGGGAGGGGAGATACTGAGTCCTGACCCGGAGGTGGGAGACTCTTGCAGGGGCTTGAAAATGAGCCTGCCCTGCAGCGGCAGCTCCTGTCACGATGGAGGAGTGGCTGGGCCAAACCTGAGCAGCGCTGCGACCCTTGGTGCCAGGTCGCAATACCTGGAACAGGAATCCAGGCCCAGCCCCACAGGCCAGAAGCCAACACTGAAGGGTGAGTTTATTAAAATCATAGACACAAGAAAAAGGCACGGACAAACGTATGGTATCCGTGACTTTTTTAATGCCGTGACAAACCTGCAGCCCTACTCGTGACTGTTTGGGGGTGGGGAGGTGGAATTAAAAGCACAAACTCATTTTAACGAACAGTTTACAACTTGCCTCATTTAACCTTTGTTGGTCTGTTGCCATTTCTTGCTCAAAATGGGAAAACGGACTCCTTTCATTTTGGATATGTACTGTAGCAGGTTTGTTCCTTTGAGGATAGATGATTCAGGTTTTTGAAAGTTTTCTTTTGGTTTGGAGACCATCTCAAATGAACAGACTGATTTGGTAAGGAGCAGTCTCTCCAGAGGCACATCTGATATGTCTTGCTTGATTTAACCCTTCTCTTAATTTAGTATTTGCATCTGGAATACACTCTGTATTGGAATTGCCTGCTGTTCGCTGACATGATTCATAGCCCCTGGATCCTGTTGGGATCCATCACTCCTCGTAGATTCTCAGGAAGTAGCGGTGGTGCATAGTTCCTTTTTCCATTTGTGACTACCAAGAGGTTATGACCTTACTTCTTTAATGCAAGCCTCAGAATGGCATCCATGTCTTTGTTACCTCCAGCCATGATTACTGTAACATCCATCTGTTAGGGCTACCCGTAAAGACTCCCTATTTGCATTTAAAGGTTGGCAGTGAATGCTGTGGGACCCAGCTATTTAAGGCCCTGAAAAGATTATGTTCATGTGCTTAACTTAGGTGTGGGTAGTTGTATTGAGTTTAACAGATCCTCCTGGTCTACACTGAAAACTTATATTGGCATAGCTATGTGTCTCAGGGGTGTGAAACACACACACACACCGTGTAGATAGGTCAATGGAAGGATTCTAGTTACCACATCTCGGTGAAGTGGATTAAGTGTAGGCATATACCCTAAGTGAGTGCCTCACACTAGTTATGCCATAAAGATAAAATCAACTGGGATGCTCTGACTCTGGGTGCTGGTGTCGAACTTTCCAGGACTGGCACTTGGGCTTTCTCAGTACAGGGCCTGAACTTTGGACCTCATTCCGATTGGCAGTCTACCAGAGCCTCAAGTTTGGCAGCTTACTGAGGACGATGTAAGATGTTTGTTTGATTTGGTTCTTACTTAATTGTCCTGCTTTGCTTTTATATTTAGACTTGTGAAAGTGCATGTGCTACCAGTTATGAGAAGTTGTGTACATGGTTTTGATTTGGTATCACAGTTTTAGATGGGTTGTTTGTCTTGGCAAAATATCTCAATATTCATGATATTATCTGATAATTTTAGTTTAAAGAAAAGTCATGTCACACAATCTTCTAATAAGCTGTTTTGATAGAAATTGTAAGAAGTCAAGTACTCATTCTTTAATATTATAAAAACTACAATATTGTATAAGAAAAACAAGGTTGAATGGGTAATATCTTTCTTAGACCTGAAGAAACTCTTGTGTAGCTCAAAAACTTGTGTTTTTCCCCAACAGGATTTGGTCCAGTAAAATATATTACCTCACCCACCTTCTCTTTCTAATACCCTGAGACCAGTGTGGCTACACTGCAAACAACCATGTTGTGTAACATTTTTAAAAGGTATAAAAACATGAAATTTTACTATACTGAAAGGAGACCACATAGAGACAGATTTGTTAATTAATCATGGAATCTTGCTCAGTAGTAGGTTCACTGAGTAGGATGACAAAGACTATGACTTTTAGGTTATTTCATAAAACATAAAAGACCCTAAGCATTGGTCATGAATGTCATGTTACAAATATAGAGCTGTAATCCTGATACTTCGATACTGTGGTTATAAGTAAGGCTACATTTTAATAATGGGTATTTTTAGTAAAAGTCAGACAGGTTGTGCTGCAGAAGTCACGGAATCGGTGACCGCCGTGACAAATGCATCCTTAGTTATAAGCCTTAAATAAAACAAATGTGGATCCTTGGTGGCATGATGGTGTCCTGGATTCCTTAGGACACTCAGATAGTACACTAATTATAAATAAATAGGCAGAACATGGCTAGCCCATTACCAGCAGATGCTTCCTTCCCTAATGCCTATGTTATATTGATTTAAATAGAGAAATGAAACCTTGCCCTTCATAATCACTCTCCTACTGTCCTTGTTTAAAAAAATCCTCTTATGAGGGGGAAAAAAGCAGAGTTTTTACCCCTAAAATGGAGGAGAGGCAGAGACTCTGTGAAGTCAAGTAGGAACTTCACTATTTCTATTGATTTTATAAGGAAGATGCTCATACTAGGGTGATGGGCAGCAATATAAAATTCTTCAATAGGAGTGAAGTTCAAAATATCATCTTCCTTTCTAAATCAGCTTTGTCATCCCAGCTGGTGATACCTGTTTGAAAACTGAAGACCCAATCCCTTCACGCACTCTTGAAAATGGTCCCTCCATGGCCTGGGAATTAAAAGCTGGTGTATTTTGTAAAAGGGAAGGAAAGGACTGAGAAAGGTGGGTGAACATTGAGAAGGAGGTTGGGTATCCAAGGAGCTTTGGTGGGTAAGGGACACAGATCAGGGAATGAAATGTAGAATCCAGAGTTGAGATTTCAAAACTGAATGATTCCTGTGGTACCAAGGGTCTACCAGGCTGTGAAGATGCTCATGGGGAGGAGCCTGGGAGACCCTAGTCTTTCTGCCTGGTCTTTTCTAGAGGTGCTGCTGAGAGGAGAGAGGGAGCACCATGGAATGAGGTCTTAGGTCTCCTTCCGGCTCTTCCTCACTGATGTAGGGCCTCCATATGGAAAGGGGGAGGTCAGGTTGTTGGTCTCACTGTCAAAGGCAGCCTGTGCTAGATCTGAGGAAGAGTGAGGGGCCGGGGACGCCTTAGAATACGTCCCTTCTGCCATTAAGCTCCGGCGGGCCAGACCGGGCAGCACGACCGCAGCTGCTTTGGAGGTTGGGGGGAGAGCAGCGTAGCCAGAAGTGGAGAGACTCTGGCCTCGCCTCTTCCTTTCTGTCTCTGCTGGCTGTACTGCCTCTCCTTGCTCCCTCTGTTGCAGGGAGGGGCTGTGTCCCATCTCTCCCTCTCTATACCTGTTCAAAGTCGACTCCCTTCTCTGGTGCTTCCCTTTTCTACTAAAAAAATTGGGCTTATGAACGAGTATATATGTACTTAAGTTTGTTGGGGTTTTTTTTGTTTGAGGAGCAAAATTGCATATCTTGGCTTTTTGTCAAATGGATGATGATTTTCCTCTTTCACATTTTGTTAAATTTAGAAAATGTTATCAGTGATACTTAATCTTATATGCAGCTTTCCTCAGATAACTTTCCTGTATTTCCTTACATATTGCATCTTAGATTAATATCAATTCACTTTTTATTTTTTCACTTCTAAAGGATAATTGCTCCATACTGATAGTGTAAAGAACAACTAAAGCCCCATTTACACTGTGGTTATAATTTGTCAACTGGCTACAAGATAGTGAATGTCCCGTGGTCTTGTTAGTTTCATTAAAAACTGAAGTATGGGTGAGACCACAACTGTTGAGTCCAGTTATGGAACATTGTTATGGTTCCCATCTACACTGCAAAGCGGAACTGTGCTTGAGCCAGATTCTATGTCTTGGTTTTTACTGTAATGTAGACAGGGCCTTGGAGGTGGCTGTGTATATTGATGCACAGTATATTTCTTCACTTGAGAAGTCTATACTGTTCGTATTTATCAGACGGTTGGGTTACTTAGATTAATTAACTATTTCTGGTTACTGGTCATCTAAGAGTAAAAATCATTCATAGTCGTTTTTGTTTTACTTTTGGCTAATCACATTTGAAACAATACTTCGGAAGATTTTGGATTTTCTCGAAGTAATGGTTTGTGTGCTTTTATTTAATCACTCATGCTCTTTCTATTCCTGTTGGTGTGTTCTGTATTATCTTTTAGTGCTCTGTAGTCATCCAGTTGCCTGGTCCTTTTGGTGTATTGCTTAACATATACACTTGGGACTAAAATCTCCCCTCAGATGCATCTGAGCAACTTCCACTGAAGTCGTTAATGTTGTGCATGTTTATACAAGGAGAGTTTGTCCATTAATCTGCACTCTTTCTGATCTCTGAAAATGACAGTGAGCTCACAACAAGTGAGTTTCATAATATGTATAAAAGCATGTATACTCTGATTCAGCAACCACATAGCTGGCTTAACATCTTCTAAAACTTCTGCTGCTTTTAGATTTGAAAAAACCAAGGTTTTTTGAGAAAATAGAACTTGGTATTTGAAGTAATGTTTTGAAGGGTTATTGTCTACCCCTCTTCTTGCAGTGCTTCTGTCTCAGAAGAGTGCGCCTTATTGTATTATGATCTTGGAACAGATTGTTCTATAAACAACTCTCACAAACTGCTTTGGACTCTTTCTTTGTTTAATGTGTAGTTGAACACTTGAGGATTCTTAAACTATTTGTGTACTTAGACTTCATGCTGCATTGCATATGAGACATATTTGCTTTCTTCCAAGAAATGGTGAGACCCCACTCAGAGGTTGGCATATTGCACCACTGTGTGAAATTATTCAAATCATCAGTACCTCATGTTATCATGAGGTTTTTTTACTTGGTAAAATACCACTTGATGCTACTTTCACTCCTGTGGTAACATAGTTAGTGTCAAGGTAAAAGCAATTCTAATTAGATCCACACTCCTGAGAATTGCAGGAGTCCCCTAAGACTTCCTGTGCTTCCATAGGTGTTGAGCAGGCCATTGAGTTTACTCTGGAGGAGTCAATCACCTCTGTCTTCAGGAGGTGGATGGCTTGTGCCTTTCAAATCCTAGAGAAAGAGTCAAGGACTCTTGCGCAGGTACAGAATTTGGGAGCACATAGAAAATATTCTGTACCATGTGGTAAAGTGATTTTGCTAAATAATTTTACTTTATTTCCCAGTAAATAACTTGCACCAAGAGTATGCTGCTGGCTATTATTCCAATTAATTTGGCATTAACAGTAGTTGTGAATAAAAGGGAAGAACTAATGGATTTTAATACCCTGGACCTGATTCCAAAGGACAGATGGTACTTTGGCAGGGAAACATTTTGTTGGAGAAAAGGAAGGAAATGTGTGTGAGGTATCTACAGAGACTTATCAGAGTCCCAAGAATGTGGATCAGTTACCACTCTTGGAAATTAGAGACATGTGCAATGAGACCCCTGCTGAGGGATCTTGTGCTACTGTGTCATTAAAATCAAACCAAACTAAACCCAGACTCCTCAACTCTCTATTTGGAGTTGGTGTGACCACTGCTGGAATATCGTTTCCAGTTCCGGTGCCCACAGTTCAAGAAGGATGTTGGTAAATTGGAGAGGGCTCAGGGAAGAGCCATGAGACTGATTAAAGGATTAGAAAACATTCCTTACAGTGATAGACTTAAACATGTCAATCTGTCTAGTTTAACAAGGAAAATATTTAGGGGTGACATAATTATGCTATATGTACCTACATGGGGAACAAATACTTAATAATGGGCTGTTCATTGTATCAGAGAAAGGTATAAAGTATCCAATGGCTAGACAAATTCAGACTGGAAGTAAGGGGTAAATTTTTAACAGTGAGAGTCGTTGGCGATCCCTTGAGAATGAGGAAGATCTTAAGGTTTTATTTTTCCTGGGTCCTTTGGTGACTGAGGAGTCTGATCGTTAAACTGCAGGCTCATTGGCAGACATTACAGGTGGTGTTGGAAGACAGGCTGGGATGCGATTGCTGCATGACAGTTGTCTTTCCTTTCTTTTCTGACATTTTTCTGCAACCAGGGCAAGGCAATTTTCCTCAAAAGTGGATGTTCCCTCTCTGATGAGCCTTCGCCAGTTATCCCTATTCTGGGCTGCAGTCTCCTAGTGTGTGGTGTCGATGCCACATCTCTTGATGTTTACCTTGAGGGTGTCTTTAAAGCGTTTCTTTTGGCCTCCCCGTTTCCTTTCTCCTTTGGTGAGTTGGTGAGTTACTGCAGTTGTTTTGGTAAGCGTACATCAGACACGGGCACACAGTTTTTAACAGTGAGAGTAATTAACCATTGGAACAATTTATAGATTCATAGATTCTAGGACTGGAAGGGACCTCGAGAGGTCATCGAGTCCAGTCCCCTGCCTGCATTTACCAAGGGTCATGGTAGTTTCTCCATCACTAATCTTTAAATCAAGATTGGAAGTTTTTCTAAAAGATATGCTCTAAGAATTACTTGGAAGAAATTGTATGGCCATACAGGCGGTCAGACTAGATAATTGTAAAGATCCTTTCTGGCCTTAGAATCTATGAATGTATGAAACTCAACTATTGCAGTGATTGGGTATCACTTTTTGGTAATAAAAATTTCAGTTTGTAAGATCTAGGTGCCAAAACTGCTTTCTGGAGAGGTTTATGTATTTCAGCCTGTCGGTTCATGCCTCAATGTTGTCTTCCTACAAAGATTACTAATTGTATTTTATTTTGCAAATATCTGCTTTTGTGACATGAACTACAGCTTCCCAGAGACTGCCAAACTAATTTTAATTGGACTATTTTACCGCTCTCCAGTGATAATTTTCAAAACACAGATCGATTTGGTTTTGTTTTGTGACTTGTCTTAGTGGACAAAGGTAGGTATTATTTCTCTAGTTTACTTGCTTCTGAAATCATCTTGTTTGTTATTAGTCACATCAGGGTCAAATTTAATAGCTGAGCCCTTACCCAGGAAAACTATCACTTAAATAAGCAGGCATTTGGCCAAGTAAGGAATGACTAATTTGGGCAATTAATTGATCGTTGACTATTAGCGGTAAATATGCCCAATGGCTTCTGATGGGATGTTAGATTGGGTGGGATCTGAGTTACTACAGAGAATTCTTTCCTGGGTGTCTGGCTGATGAGTCTTGCCCACATGCTCAGGGTTTAGCTGATCGCCATATTTGGGGTCGGGATGGAATTTTCCCCCAGGGCAGATTGGCAGAGGCCCTCGGGGTTTTTTGCCTTTCTCTGTAGCGTGGGGATGGGTCACTTGCTTGAGGATTCTCTGCACTTTGAAGTCTTTAAACCATGATTTGAGGACTTCAGTGACTCAGACATAGGTTTCAGGAGTGAGTGGGTGAGATTCTGGGGCCTGTGTTGTGCAGGAGCTCAGACTAGATGATCATAATGGTCCCTTCTGACCTTAAAGTCTATGAGGCTGAGATCTCAGCCTTTGACCTGAAAAAATTTAACTGTTTTAGATGCTTGAGTCAGAATTTGGTCTTTTACTACTACTATGTTGGTAATATTAAAGAACTTGCAGGTGTTCTGAAATTTGCGTGTCATTTTAAGGTTTATATTTTTAATGCAGAAATCTGTGGTGTCTGCAATGAGTTCCTAGTTTCAAAGCCATGTGTAGGTGCGTTCTCTTACAGAAGATACCAAAAAAGCCTGATTGGGAAAGAAGTATCTGCCTTGCCTAACTAGGCACCAGCTGAATCTCCTCTCGTATTCCAGAAATAATTATGGCACCAAGGTGATCCAAAGGAGAGAGGTGCAGACAGTCAGAACATAGGATGGCTCATACTTGTAGTGTAGCTCTTCGTAATCATTCGTGAAGGTGAAAAGTGAGGCTTCACCGCACAAAGTAGCGTCCGCATGCATCAGCCTTTCTGTTTGTACCACTTTGTGCTATTGCATTTTGTAACCTTCCTGCTTCGGCAGTTTAAACTCTCGTTATTAAGTTACTTTTAATCTTAAGGAACTGTTCAGTTGAAGAGTGAAAGTGTAACAGCCTCCTTTTTTTTTATTATTATTACAGGTAGGAACATATTTCCTATCTGTCTTTAGTTCAGTTCCCTTTGCTAGCCTAGTATAGTATTTATCGTCTCATTCCCATTGCTCTAAATAATCCCAGAGATAAAAAACCTGCTTTATTTACTCATCCTTTTCCTCTGGGCCTGAGTTTGCTAATCATTGTTCCAACCTGGGGTGTAACTTCTTGACTAAGACTTTTGCCTAGCATAAGACCTGGATTTGTGCCAGTTAGCTGCCTCTCTGGATTTCTGGCCATTATATTTGCCTTGCTCCAAGTCCACATGAATCAAGGATCTAAGTGTGGCTTGCTAGGCTGAGGAGAATGTCCCTGCCACATAAACTCTTTCCATAGCTGTAAGTATTGTCATATAATACTTAGTAGTTTCTTTGCCTTCACTTCCAATCACTCGTCTCACTAACATCAGACACCTTTAAAACATACTTGCCAAGCAAAGCCGGCTGCTGACATGTAGCAAATACCAGTTCACAGGAATCCAGACTCTGGCCAGATCCATTGGAATGATGTTGTGACCCAGAGATCCAGATTCTTTGGAACGACATTGACTGGCAGGCTGTTGTGTGAATATCCTTTGGATTTTACTCAGCTGTTTGAACATTAGTAAAACTTGGCCCTCACTTTTTTGTTTTTGGTCTGGTCTGTTACATCTCAGCGATCCTGGTCTGAAAACCACTAAACAGTGACTACAAATTAGACCCCATATTGGCCAATTATTTCTCACTGCCAGCTACTTGAAATAATATTTTTTGTAAAAAGTCACATCCAGAAAAGTTGAGCTAATCTGTTGCCGGTGTCTGTCCCATAGGTAAACTTGGCAAAATTCAATTTTTATTTTTTTAGTATTTTGATGGATAATGATGTTTATTTTTAAGCATTTTTTCAATGTTTATTGATTTAAATTTTCACAGTGCAGGAAAAAATGAGGGACCAGACTATCATTTAATGACCGATGTTGATATGCAAAAAGTTTAAGCTTTATAACTGTTAAAACACAAATTGTCAACATCATATATGTAAAAATATATAAAATAAATAGCCTTAAATCAAACTCTTAAGAAATTCTCAAGCAGCATTATTCTTTCTTAGTAAATTTTGATTATTATTGATGGAAATATTTCTTATTGGTTTGTGTATATGTGGTCAAGTTGATGTTTATCAACATTTACCAGTAAAAATCTAATCCTTCCAAGCCTACCCATAGTATTGAGAATTCAGTCACGTGGTGTTTACTGTCAAGCCTTCTGTGAGTGACCAAATTGCAAAGCCCTCGGCATGAATTCAAGTTGAGTGAAGAGATCCACTTCCTAACTAAACACGTCCCACTCTCTCAAATGGCCACCCAATGCTCTCTAAGGAGTATGGTCATCTACTCCAAATGTCTACCAGCTTTTCTGCAAGAATCATCTTCAACTTAGATCCAGTGAAAGCAGGATGGAAAAGACCCCATAGGAATCCTAAAACATGATGGCTGGGCAGTGCCAACAGACACCAGTTCCGCACCCCATAACACACCAGATTTGGCACAGGACAGAACATCATGGAGGCCCATAACACATTGGGTGATCTCTGTGTTGTCCAAGTGACAACGTGAGAACTAACCAAACTACTAAGCTCACCACTGCTGAGGGGAAAATCCTCTGCAACAGATTGGTAGATGTTACTTAAAATGCATATCTTCTTGCTTGGGTGCTTTGGGAGGACTCTGATTAGGTGGCAAAAACAGGTAGGACATTGTAGTTACCACCATATTTAATGTGTGGCAGTTTCGTGTGAATGTAGCTTCATGAATTCCTGAAATGTCACTTCTGTTCAAAAGTTTTTCAGGGGGATATTGCGATTCATTAACTAACTCTGGCTAATGTATAGTGCTTGTTAATCTTAACATTCTCGCTAGTTCATGCAGTCTGTATTCATACATTCATTGATGCAAGTGAGAAGCTTGTCTGAGGGTTTGTCTACACTTGCAACACTTCAGCGGCACAGCTGCAGTGCTGCAGCTCCCATCTGCATTTGTAATACATGTCCCTGAGAAGCAGTAGCTAAGTGAACGGAAGAATTATTTTATCAACCCAACACTGTCTACCTCCAGGGGTTAGGTCGGCTTAACTATGTCACTGGGTGGGTGGATTTTTCACACCTCTGAGCGACCAGAGCTGGGTAACTTTTTAGTATAGATCAGGACTGAGTAAAAGACACTAAAATCACAATACAGTGACAGTCTAGCTGTTTCCTTGAGCACCTCTGTTTGACAGAAAGCTTAGAGTGCAGACTGCCTTGTGTTTTCGTTTTGGCACCCAAACAGGATCTTGGTATTTGAAGTGCATTAAAGTTCAATTTCCTTTCTGTCTCAGCAGGATTTGGGCACAAAGCAGTTAATCTTCATTTTCGAGGTAATTTTTTTTTTCTTGCAACAAGTGTATGTTGGAGACAATTTTCTGCTCAGGTCACTCTGCTCTCATGCTAACTTGTTTAAAAAATGGGATATTTTTGTTTAAAGCAGTAGTCTGTTTTTTGCCAGAAATACTCAAGTGCAGTGTGGTGTTAAACTAGCACAGAGAGATTCTTCTATACTTTTAGTGACTCAGAACTCTGGAACAGATGCCTGAGCAGGTTAATTCATTCTATTCCAAATGGAAACGAGGCTTCAAATCACCATCTCCTTTTCATTTTAAAATATGAGCAGGAATTGTATCCCCCTGAATATACTGACTTTGTCTTAATTCTACCTTTCTGGAAAGCAAAGTAAGCTATTTTGTAGCCACAGCCAGTGAAGGACTCATGAGATTGTTATAGTGATGTCTTGTAACAAGTCCTGCTCCACCCTAAAATTGGAAAAACCTAAGCTATAAAATAGAGAAATATAGAAAAAAGGTTGCCATATCTCAGGAAAAGAATGGGATGTTTAAAAAAAATAGTTGAGATGAAGGATACTGTATGTGGACACATAATCAAAGGGATACCAGGCATTTTTATGTTGAGAGGGATTATTAACCATTTTAAAAAATTGAGTTTTCTCTGTGGGGAAAAAACCTCCTGTTTGAGACAAAGTATGGCCCAGAGGCCAGGCAAGCAACTTACATATCTGGACACAGCAAAAGCCCTGTGGTTAAAAATGCATTGTGGTAGGTGCGTGCTCGCTTGGCTTTTCTCCATGCAAAGGTCTTCTATCCAGTATAGTTTGATAATCATAGTTTTGTAAACTAGATCCTAAAATTGTGTTTTTTCTTTGATTTTCAGGGACTTGGGGTCCCCATAACTCACCCAGGCATTGTTTACTTTTCTCCTAAGTTTGATAGATATCTGAAGTAGATGACTAAATGTTTACTGAGGTCTTGTCTACGTGAACATTTAGTTCAGAGTGAGATATGAATCTATCCCACACTAGCTTCCCACATACTAACTGTCCATGTGGATCCTGGAAAATTGTAAAAGTTGCAAAATTTATTTAAAGTTTAAAAGTTCAATAGGTTGTATTTCACAATCTCTGCTATTTAAGTAAGACTTTTGTAAGAATGGATTCATTAATCAGGTAAAATCTTCCTTCTACGTGCATAACCAAACTGATCTGTTTGTCATGTTTATATCCACTAGTTGTTATGCAGTCACAGCTGTAGAATCCTTATTTAAAATGCAAGGATGCAAAACTGTCCCCAGTATTCCATTTAAAAAAACAGTAAATAATCTCTTACCCTTAAATCCGCCCCCAGAGGAATATTATTGATAAGATAAGTAGTCTGTTGATGTAATGGTATTTAGAATTGTTCATAACTTGAGCCTTGTGCATACTATAGGTCATATGAGCAATAATTGTACCAAAAAAGCTTTCTAGGATACATTTTTCAGTTTTACTGTTTAGTGAGGCCCTCTGTATGCACACTCTTGAGAAGTGTAAGCAAACCACATTATAAACTGAATTGGGCTGTGACTGTGTTGAAGATTCTAAATGCAACATGGGTGTTTCAGAACCGGATTACAACTATTATTCCAATTTGTTGGGCAGACTGGACCATAATAGTATAGTGTAATAAAGCTAAAGCCTTGTACAAACAGGACCATGTTTGTAGTACAGACATGGTTTTAATGGAAGCAGCTTTGGACCCACAAAACAACTGCCAGCAAAATCCCTTCTGTTGATCTTGAGAGAAGTTTTTCGTTACATAGGCCTTCACATAATGGTGGCAGAAACTTTTGGGGACACTTCCATTGTTTTCATGGGGCATCTGTAGATTTAAATGTTACATTTTTATCAACAAATAGTATTGTTCACCTTCATTTTAAAAAAAATGAAACCGCTAAGCAGGTTTTAAACAAGCGCTCTCATCTAAATTTTGGTGTTTCTTATAACAGAAATGTCACAGGTAGTTCTTAGTGTGGTACTTCTTTCTGTTAAAATAAGTTTATACAGCAGACTTCTTAGTCTGGAAAAGCAACTACCATCTATTTACAGTAGGTATCTTTTAGCTGCCTTGTTTTTACTACTTGGTAATATCTAACAGGCCCACAGAACTGTCATTCTGAAGAGCTGGCTAATCGGTGGTTCCGAATTTGGTGATCTCCAACGGTGATTTTACATATTGCTAACTTGCAGAGAGAGGTTCATTTTGATCTTGTCACAGAGCCCTAACTTTTACAATTTAAACTATTGGGCTTACAAACTCTATCAACAGCCTTAGAAAGACAAAAATACTGACACATGACCAAAAAAAAGTGAAAAATTGCTCTTATATTGCATGTGTGTATAACTAAGAAAGCAGATCCCAAACGAGTGACATATAGGATAGTGTTATGTAGAGTTGTTTTCACACTGTTTCAGACACACGGCCTCCTACTAGTCGTCCTATGTGGCGACGTGGAACCAGAGGCCTTGTATGCACTAACTAGGCAAATCTGTTTTTCAGAACCAGTGTAGATGTAGGAGTCCTGTTAATGGTCTGTTGTGTATAGGCGCTGACTCCATGGGTGCTCCGGAGCTGGAGCACCCACGGGGAAAAAATTGGTGCTCCCCGCCCCAGCTCACCTCCGCCTCTGTTCCACCTCCTCCCCTGAGCGTGCTGCATCCCCGCTTCTCCCCCTAGCTCCCAGCGCTTGCGCCATGAAACAGGTGTTTTGCGTGGCAAGCTCTGGGAGGGAGGGTGGAGGAGGGGGAATGCGGCACGCTCGGAGAAGAGACGGGGCTGGAGCAGGGATTTGGTGAAGGGGTCCAATAGGGGCAGGGAGGGGGCGGAGTTGGGGCGCGGACTTGGGGAAGGGGTTGGAATGGGGGCGGGACCAGGGGCGGCGGGTGCGAGCACCCATTGGTGCTGGGTAAAGTTGGTGCCTATGAGTTTTCTTGCCTTTTAATAATGACATCCTAGATTAATAAAACTGGAAGAATCTTTAAAACGTATCTTTTACCCACTTGTGCTGTTTCATCTCCCTTTCATTCAGGTTGGACAGCAAAAATAGAGTAGTCAATTTCACTTTTAGTTTCTAGTAAGTTTCAATATCCAGTTCTGCTCTAGCATAGTATTTGGGAAATGTCTGAATCCCAAAAAGTTGTGTTCAGCAAATATTTTAATTGATTTTTTTAGGGATTGTTTAGATTTGTATTCATTTATTTATTTTAACTTTGGGACTAATGTTAACTGACCCTTTCTAAATTTTTCATTTAGTGCTGAGGTACAATAATTTATGGAGTCCTTTTGTAAAGACATACAAGAGCAGTTACACAAATGGACTGACCTATGTAAAACTTCGTATGTATAGCAAAGAATGCATTGATTATGTTTGTGTCTCTGGTTCCCTGCAGAACATTTTGTACTATCTTTGGATCTTGTATGAAATGAGAACTTTGTGTGCCAGGAAAATCTGGCTGATTTCATTCTTGAGAGGAGTTATTTTGTAGTCTGTAGTATTTTTGTTTTTGATTGAATCTAGCAGAACTAAAGATCCATGCTGGATGAGTTTAAGCTATATTTAAATCTGCTTTAAAAAAAAAGTAATTGAAAATGTGCAAGTGTGTGTGTGTGTGTGTGCGCACGTGTGTGTGTATACTACAACTTTAATTTTATATAGTGTTTATAAAAACACTGTCTCAGTATATCCAGAGTTAAACATTAGAACCAAGAGAGAGCAATGAAGAGGTATAAACAAGGTAGCAAACAGATGGGCCGTTTGAAGGAGGCTGTTAGGGATGGCTAGAGCTGCAGAGGTGAATGCAATCCAAAGAGTTTGCAGAGAGTGAGCAAAGGGTGGTGCCAGGTGAGGGAAGTAGAGAGGCAGTGAAGTCCACAGAGTAGGTCTGGTAAAATTTTCAAAAGCCCTTGAGTGATTTGGGAGCCTGAGTTCCATTGATTTTTAGTGAGACCAAGGATCCTAATCCATTTAGACACTTTGAAAAGTTTTGTCCTAGGAAGCATTCATAGAGATGTTTTATAAACCAGAACAATTTTGAACTTGAACCTGAAATAAAAATAGGGAGCCAATGGAGTTGTTTGACTTTAGGGAGGATGTGTTAGTGGTGCTTTGAACACATGAGAAGTAAGTCAGTAGTTTGCACGTGCTGGGCTTTGGAGAGGCCAGAGAGAAGGAAAATATACAGTTGTCAAGGTGAGAGGAGATGAAGGTAGGAATGAGGATTGTAGAAGGGATGGATGTATGAATTTCTACAGAGAGCACTCAGCACTGAATTGTTAACTATCTGGTGGGTTAGATTTCTGCTTGAAACATTTGAAATAAAAATCTGTCTAAAATGACAGAGTAATTTGTTTACCTCTTCTCTTCCCATTTCCCCTCCTTAATGTAACCTTTTCTCTCCTTTTCTGCCTGCACACTGCCTGCCCCCTTAATCACATTATCTCCCTCAAAAACCCAAACCTACTAGCCTTTAGTCACAGCAGAAACCAGCCATTTCACCTCAAGTTGTGTTTTTTGCCCCTCACCTGGATAGCAATAGACCGTTTTAGAATTCTTGATCTCAGTTACAGCAAGTCAGCTAACTAGGGTCTTTGACTTAGGACCTCATATTCCAGAAAGAGCATCCTTCAATTTTTTTTTTTTTGTCTAAAGAAATATATACTTTGTTAAGATTACTGAATATTATATGGAGTTTGTAAACAATTGTGTTGAGAGTGAGTGCTAGCTGGAGATAGGCACAGACAGACATGACACTTAATGGTACAGTGAATATCCCATTTGTTTTGTTGTTTGCAATGAATTACAATCTGAGCCTTTGGTGGGACACAGTAAATCTTAGTTGCTCTTTATCAGTAAACCTTCTGTTGCACTTTATCTGTTGTTCAGGCCAAATCCACTGCTTCAGGGAACTAGAACTTATTCTGAAAAACTAAATGTGAATGACACCGTATTAATTTTTTTTTCTGTATTTATCATATTAC
Source organism: Trachemys scripta elegans (assembly GCF_013100865.1). Classification (NCBI taxonomy): domain Eukaryota; kingdom Metazoa; phylum Chordata; order Testudines; family Emydidae; genus Trachemys; species Trachemys scripta. The sequence goes on along the minus strand of NC_048304.1, from coordinate 10,714,411 downwards.
CAATGTTTCTTTAATAAAATGAGATAGCACTTTAAGTCTCAGATGTTTGAAAGCTGTCTGTCCATGTAATTATGAAAGATTTAAGAATGTAAATTTGTGAAGCATGTGGAAGAAGAATATTATATTTGTTAGAAATATTGAGAAGGGCTCCTGGACTGTGGATTAGTACCAATAAAATTCCAGTTTGTAGGGCTGTCAGATTTTTAGTTTGAAAGTTTCATACTTGCTGGTAGCTGGTAATACCCGATACTAAGTAAGGAAATATACTCTGTACCTGAAAGTCCATTATCCTTCCATAAACGATGAAACGGATCTTAATGGTGCTTCTGCTACATTTGAAATTACATGTCCTTTATTAAATCATTGATTGTGGATCTTATTTTTTTCTCTTTATAGAAAACCTAGAATAAACTCTCAGCTGGTTGCTCAACAAGTTGCCCAGCAATATGCCACACCCCCTCCACCTAAAAAGGAGAAGAAAGAGAAAGTGGAAAAACAAGACAAAGAAAAGCCTGACAAAGAAAAAGAAATCAGTCCAAGTGTTACAAAGAAGAACACCAATAAAAAGACTAAGTAAGTTTCAGGGGAACACTAGTAAGGTGTACAGTTAGTTATTCATTATTTAAGCTTTATCAATGATGGGTTGTCTTGCCAAGCAATAGTGCATGTTAATCAGCAAGAAAAACGATTATAATTTTTTTCCCTACTTTTACAGACCAAAGTCAGATATTGTAAAAGATCCTCCTAGTGAAGCAAACAGTATACAGTCTGGGAATACTACAACAAAGACCAGCGACTCAAATCACACTTCAAGGTAAGTTTAATATAGAATCAATTGATGTTCATTTAGTTAGATCTTGACATCTGAGAATTGAACTGAAGGGTCCAAATTAGTGGAGTTTTTAATTGGGTTGACAGCCCTAGAGACAGAAGACTCTGATTTATCCACAGAATTCGTATGGCATGAACATCAGTAGTATAAGCTTCCTCTGTGCCTGTGCATCTGAATGATTACCTGGAAAAGAGTAGCTTCAAATAGTGTAAGCCTTTGACTCACTAGACACTCAGTCCTTGGCCTTCTGATAAAACTGTCATGTGTCAGTTCTGGTGGTTTGTTGCTTTTAGGCAGTTAAACTGCTGTGTAGAAAATAGATATTAATCTCCTCAAAGGAGGGCACCTGTCAATTTCTTCTTACCTTTTCTCTATTTATACCCAATAACGGTGTAAAGAGTGGATATATTATATTTGCCTGTGCCCATGCCTCCAATTGAAGCACTATTTTGATTGTGTTCTTAAGGGACCACATGAAAGGCCTGAATTGTTTAATGAGACATTCACTAACTTTATTTTTGTCCAAGGATAAAACAATTGATTCGAGTTGATATTTCAGATGGGCTTTAGCCTGTGTGTTAGAGTTAAGTCCTATCCTCAGCTGTGCTGACATTGCAGGTTTCTTTTGAAATAAAAGCTATTTCTCCTTACTTCTCCAGTGCAGCAGGCCCAAATTCTGGTCGTCTTTACACCTTGAAGTCATGGAGGCAACAAGCAGAATTTGACCCCACAGTTTGACTACCTGTGTGAAAGTACCAAGGGGAAGAGAGTGCCTTTAAATTCCCTTTTGAGCGTCAACCAGATTTGTTGAGCCCTCCCAGATGCTGAAGAATGAGCAAGGGGGTTAGTCCCAAGGGTGGATGGAAAGCCACGGCTGTTACCACCTATCAGACTCCTGCAGTTCTCCCCTATTTTCTTGTCAGCATGTTCCAATGGAGTCATGCTGACAGGGTATTTCCCAGCTGCAGCTGGTTTGGTAGCATGGAGTTATTCTGGACAGAAGTTAATGTGGCTTGGGGCCATGTTAAGCAGACCATTGAGAGGGAGAAGTCTGCTCAGTGCACCTGTCACTGTTCCAGCTCCTGCCAAATGACAACAGAGCAGTGTACTCAATAGCAGAGAAGGGCACTGGCAGAGAGATCTGCACCAGGATCCCAGAGACAAGATCCGGGCCAGGATTTTTAGCTGTTTCTGAGTACGAGAGAAAACAAATGAGTCTGTAAAGTTACAGGAAGAACTGGGTTTCCTAAAGGAAATGGGGACTTGGGGGAGAAAAATAAACAAACCTACTATACTTCCTGGAATATTTACTGCAGATACAAAGGATCTATCAGTATCGGGTAGCCTTCGCCTACTAGGTCTGAAAGCTGACGAAATTGCCCAGATATGCTGAGCTAGTTGGCCTTTAGCACCCCCACAAGCCAGGTGACGTTAATCTTTTCATCTAAGTCTGTGGTTGCATGTTCAAATGCAACCTCTTGGGTGTGTAAATGAATATATACATGCTTACGTGTATGTGTGGCTTCACATTAGAACTTACTGACACCACCTACGGTTTTGAAGAATCTAGTGACTAAGTGGAGGGGCAGTATTAAAAAGAAAATAGTTATTCAGTGTCAGGTTGTTATCCCAACATAGTTATAATTTAATATTTAAATGTGATTAAAATATTAATGTTTTTCCTGTTAAATTTGATGCAATTTTCTTTCTAGGTTACTTACAAAACACTGCTTTTAGAGTGAGAAATTTACAGCACATTTTATTGAAGGTTTAAATTCACAAGAATATCGTTATTTTCCTTTTGAAACTATTTATCATCACTATTCCCCCCCCACTTTAGATAACCCTCGTGTAGAACCTACATCTATTTCAGTGATTTTATAGGATAATCTTGGAAGGGGTAGCACTGGGTTGATCATCTACAAATTCCCGACACTAATGGAGATGCATCAACAATATGAAATCGGGTCCACTTCCTCTTTTGTCACTATTCTGAGTTAGTCCAATATGACTCAAATGTAGAGGAGAGGATTATTTTCTGCTCAGTTGGAAAACTGGGGCCTGGTCTTGAAGAAAAACCTATGTCTCCTATTTCCATAAAAAAGGCAATTTCTAGCGCTAGCGAGCTAGTTCTATCTGATGTCTGGAGAATGACCGCTCTAATTTCCCTAGTGGGGAAAATTCTGCTGCATCAGTCTGACCCACGGTTGGAAGGGAAAAGAGTTGACTGTAAATCACAGGTAGTCACTGAAGCAGATGTGGCATCCGCCAACAGCTCGAGGACTGTCTCACATGGCCAGCAACAGCACACACCAGCAGAAGTTTGCCCTTAAATAAACTCATTGCATTGTATTTGTATCAGAATTTTGGACCAAATCCTGCAAACACATGAATGTCGGCCTCTGTGCAGAGCACAGTCCTTTATTAGCTGGGTTACTAATTGCATGATAGCGTAGAAACAAATTACTGAAATAATCCTGAGCTATAAAAACCAACGTGTTCGCTTTGTTTTGTCTCTTGACAGAGAAAAGCTAACACCGTGAGAAATGTCCTGGGTTTTACTTACAACAGCCTTCTGGAGGGAGCATTTTGAGCAATTTTATACTTGGATTGATTGGGCCTCTGATTTGTATAAACTCAAAATAGTTGAGAAGGGGAAGCCAAGTTGTCCCAGTGCTTGAGTTGTATGCAGCTACAGTGTTCCCCACATGGGAATGAAGGTCCATGTTCAAATGCTTTCATGTGGTTTTGTATTGCAAAGTCACAGCCTTGTCTCAGAACATCGGGGCCTGTGATGTGACAAGATGGAGAATTCAGATAACAGAATTCTTTTATCTATCACATGGGGGGAGTGGGGTGGGGGGAAGATTCTGAAAATCTGTCTCCCAACCCCATAGGCCTGTCATCTTTGGTCCTTCTGGCTGAGTGGGGTTAAAGTTAATTCCCTACATCCAAGTAATCTCTGCTGTGCGTTGCAAGGCAGCCCTTCCCTCTAGGGACTGCTGCTGCAGCCCTCACAGCCTGTGCTGTTGCAGGGAGCAAAAGGTCACACGCCTGGGTCATTTGCATGGTATTACACAGCATTAAGTACTAGGCTGGTACCAGACCTCACTTTCAAACTAATCTGATCTGTCTAAGAGTGCTCAGAACATGTCACTTAGTAGAAAGTTTGTTTCTGAAATATGGTTCCTAATAAATGTTTTGCCTTTTTTTCCTCTCCTGTTCTTTAGGCCCAGACTGAAAAATGTGGACAGAAGTACCGCACAGCAGCTGGCAGTCACAGTGGGGAACGTCACAGTAATTATCACAGACTTTAAAGAAAAGACTCGCTCCTCTTCCACATCTTCATCTACAGTGACCTCCAGTGCAGGATCAGAACAGCAGAATCAGAGCAGCTCCGGCTCTGAGAGCACAGACAAAGGCTCGTCCCGTTCCTCCACGCCAAAGGGCGACATGTCAGCAGTTAACGATGAATCTTTCTGAAAATTGCACATGGAGTTGTGGAAAACTATGAATCAGGGTATGAAATTCAAACACTCCACCTGCCCATGGGGCTTCAATCCTGGAGAGCCTCATCTGTGCTTGAACACACACTTTCTTGGACATCACCCTCTTACTGATGCAACCAGGATAATTTCTGCTTGTCATGGGCATCTGGCCACCAAGGAATTTCGCACCCTGAGAATTACTCTTGACACTTTTATGTATTCCATTGTTTTATATAATTTTCCTAACAATCATTTATAATTGGATGTGCTCCTGAATCTACTTTTTTATAATATCTGCTGTGCACAATTTTCCATGAACATTACAACTTTTTGTTTTTTTGGAGTGTGGGGGGAGGGGGAGGGGAATGGGACTTTATTTATTGCATTCACAAACTCCATCCTCCTTCAGCATATCCTTTAAATTCAGTTCTTTCTTCTTCCAGTTATACTGTGTACTATCAGTTTTGATATAAATTATATATAAATATATATATATAAATAAATATATATAAAGGGTTATTTGAAACCAATACATGGAAATGCTGGTGCTTGAAACACTGTGAAGTGAAACAAAAATATTGAACAGTTAAAGATCTGGGACAGTCCCCTTTTGTGGAAGTGCTGATACTGAAATGGAACCAGGCTTAGATGAAAAGTGTGTTCCGGAAGGTTTAAACCTAGATGAGACCTGATTTCTCCCTCCCCCGTCCCCCGCCAACTTTTGGCTAAACAGTTCTGTACAAATAGTTTTTATTACACATTGTGATCTATAATGGGAAGACTCCTCCAGATAGCCTGCATTCCCAATAGAATAACTCAGAATGACAAATCACAAGTCCGTGTCCAATTGGAGTGTGCTTATTCAAAAGTAACTAAGCTGGTTTCAGAATGCCATACATTAATGTATATTTTGTTTACTTGTTGACATGGCTATTTCTTTCATAGCCAATCACACAAAAATGTGTTGTTCTGTAATTTTGATTAATTCCATTCATTTTCCAGACCTGCGTCAATGACTGAGGTGACATTAAATCTCTGTGGAGTGGCTGTTTGCTTTAGAATTCAAGGCAGAAGAGAGCCCTAAGGCTGGAAGCTTTTTTTGAGCTGGTGAACCAAACCACTGCATGTTCACATCTGATGTGGTTTGGTTCTTTCTTGGTCAAATCTTTTCATTTCTGTCTCTTTCCATTCTGTTCTGGGGATTATTTTTGTGTTTAATTGAGTTGAGTTTGTTATTCCAAGAGCAATTTCTGAACAGCATATCATCCAATGATGACACATATAGGCTTGTTAATGTTTGGATACTTCTAGATATTCTGCTGTGGGAGCTACAGTTGAGAAAAAACTTTCATGCTGGCAAGTGAACAACAAGTGCTGCTTCTGTTGATGGTCCGTGTCTTTCATTCTTGCTCTCTATCTTTTCAGACTATAATCTTCTTTCCTGGTCTATTAGCATTGCTTTACAGTTTACCTTCTGTGCATTATCCTGCTAAAATAATAATCTGAAGAGGTGAAACAAACGTTTTTTTAAGATTCACGCTCTATTTGTCTTTTTATCCTTAATTATGTGGCCCAGAGTGCTTTGCAGTAATTTCAGGCACAGAGTATGTAGGTTTATTTAACATCAACAAGATAGCTTTTGGGTGTTACACTTGGAAAGAGGGCCACTTCTCGGTAACTTGGTGCCAGCTTCTTACATTGAGAAATAGTTGCTTGGTCAAAATAATTTCTGTCTGTGGAGGCAACTGAATAAAATTCTATTTTGAAATCAGCTTGGTTTTGAGTAGCAGACATGTAGGTTCCTTTCAAACTGATAACATTATTCTGTGCTTAACTAATCAGCTCTGCTTGCATGGGTAGGGTGCAAAGCAGTGTCTTAACAGCTGCAGTTTTATTCTGAACATGTTAACATGGGCACCCCCTTTAATTCTGTTTTATATCTGGGATATAAGCTATATTTACCTTTTTTAAACCGCATTTTTAAAGTATTTATTGAAAAAACCAAAGGAAATCAGATGCTACCTATGAGCATCAATATGTTATACATAGTTTTAATACTATGAATTTCTCAATCCACATTTTTAATATTAGTGGAACCTTGCAGACATTCCTTTTCAAGTTTTAATGTTCCTTTAAAGGGTCTCAGGGAGGGTAAACTGGTCAGCCATATTTATTTATTTTACTGAGATGTATTGGAATAATTTTTTTAAAGAGAGATTTTTCTGAAGATGCCCCTGAACTTGTATATTTTGCACTGCTTTATAAATGAACCCTAATCAGTTCGCTTGAATGCATTTGGCCTAAGCCAGCAAAGCATGTAAGCAGGAGTGTAGTCCCACTGACTTCAGTGGGGCCACACTAATGCTTAAAGTTACACATGTGCTTGTGCGCTTTGTTGGCTGTTGTACTTTGTGCAAAAAAGCATTGTATGTACCAGAAAATTACTTCATGTTAAATGAATGGACCCATAGATCATTTGAAAAAGCTTTAACACACAGTAATGAGCTACTCAGAGGCTACTGATTAAGTCAGTGAAATCTTTGGTGGTTGTTTATTTTGGGTGTGCCTCCTTGATAAATTAGCTTATTGTAAGGATGGAGTGGAAAATTGCTTTGGTACAAGAGAACTGAAACTCTGCATTTAGTAGAAATTGCTAGCTAAGCATTTGAACCTAACCGGGCCACATTTTTAACTGTTGTGTTGTGGATTTGAAGGATAGTGTTTACTTTTACACTTAATTTCTGAAATTGATAACACCCCTAAGGCATGTATCTGGAAATGGACTTCCCTTCACTTTCTGCATTTTCAGTTTACCCTGCTATCATTACGGAGCATGTTTTTTAAAAAAAAAAAAAATAAGACACTAGTGTAAAGGAAAGACCAGAAATGCTTGGTATTCAGTGGCACAGAAAGCAGGTAAGAAAAGCACAGTGTTATGTTTGCAAGTTTCAACTTTTACACACAAACACAGCTTGCCTGACTTGCTCAGTTTGACATAGTCATGCAAAAGAAAAAGTAAAATAATTTTAACACAAACAGACTATTTATTTTAATCAAAACACTTTGGTCATTTCAAATTGGACAGATTTAAAATTTGGCGGTAGCTTCTGTGAGTTTATTTCCACTGAGATATTTTCACCTGCCTTATTAAGATCATTCTCAGTCTACTTTTTTAAGCTACAGTAAACTTAAATTATTGAAAATTTATTAATTGCTGACTATATAATAACCTTTGCTTGTATGTAACCGAAAAATGGTTTTAAGAGCCAACATTTAGAGTATGACAATGGAGCTGAACAGTTTTTAATGCGCAAGCAGTTCTGTTCTTGTGTATGACTTGTAACCTTAATTTACTGTGTAAAGATGGTTACATTATTTCCTTAGCTTTGTTTGTTGGAGACAAATATAGAATGCTTGTTTAAGTATGTCAAAACATAATCTTATCTTGTGGATTTTTATGTTAATGTATTATACGAGCTATATTTTTCATTTGCCCAGAAAGACAGCTTGTATAACGCTTTTGAAAGTTTCTCCGCTCTGTAAAGTCTTTAGAGCTGACAGTCCTGTTAGGTTTGTTTTGATCTTCATGCTAAAGTGTCAATGGTGGTTTTGTGAACTGGTCAGAAATTCACAGGTCTTAAATGTTTTCGGGAAATTTATATTGGACACTGCTCTTTGTCTAGCAAATAAAAGATGTTAATATATTCCTGTTACTGGCATGTGCACGACTGTTATTAGAAGCCACTTTATCATTTTCCTGCTTTAAATAGAAATGTCTATTTATGAATTCTGCTTGTAGTTTTTTTCACAAATAAAATAGTAAAATTTAATTACATCTGAAAGCTCTCTTTTTTGGGAGATGCCAGTATTCAGACAAGGTGAAGAGCTTGTATTATTGTAGCTGCATTTCTGCAGAATGTACAGAATAATTAGATATAGGAAACACAGTTGTTGTACCCCAATCCTGCAAACACTTAATGTACGTGGTGAACTTCACGCATGTGAGTAATACCATATTGTTCACTGGGGCTAATCGCATGAGTAAAGTTGCAGATGTGTTTGCAGAATTTGGGTTGTATTGTTTTGCAAATAACAGAAATAGACAATCTGTCCCCCTCCTCCTTCTGCAGCTATGGTGAAGCTTAGTGCAAAGAATTTTAGTGAGAGTCCCTGGATTATCTCAAGCTAACAAACCCTTAAGAGTAAAATTTTATAAGACTTTAATTGGAAATCTAGATATATTTTTGCATTGTAAAATACTGCTATTTTACAAGTAATATTTGCTTGCACTGTCTAGGAAACAAGATGGTATGAAATACTGAACTCCTACCAGTTCTGGGTTGTTTTTTTAAGTGGCTGAGTAATTCAATAGAACTGTACAAGTTAAATGCTGAATTGGAAGGCTTAGGACCAAACAGTATACACAATATAGGGGGAAAGAGTAGTATTCTTCTTTCCAATCTACTAACCTTAAAATTCTTGCACTGAAACACATGGAGAGCTATCAAACTAAAAGGAGTTGGGATTCTTCTGTCTTATAACTAATGTAAAAAAACCTCACTATAGATGCAAACTGTTTAAATACACCTCTACCCCGATCTAACGCAACCCGATATAACACAAATTCAGATAAAACACGGTAAAAGAGCTCTCCAGGGGGGCGGGGCTGCGCGCTCCGGCAGATCAAAGCAAGTTCGGTATAACGCGGTTTCTCCTATAATGTGGTAAGATTTTTTGGCTCCCGAGGACAGCATTATATCGGGGTAGAGGTGTATTTATCTCACTTGGAAATGTTTCAAAAGAATTTATGCCAAAAATAAGTAGCAACAGGAAGGTAGTTTTAGAGAGCCCAGAAGCATTGCTTGGTGCATCACAGAAAAAAGTAAAGAAAATGGCCTTGCCTCAAAAAAATGAAAGTGTAAGGCCCTGACCCTTCAGGCAACTGGGCAGGCAGACCTCAGAGTCAATGTAATCATTTGCAGGATTGAGGCCTCAGGCCAGCTTTGATAAGAGTGATAGAAAGGAGAAAGTGAGGATTGCAGTAATAGGATCACTTTTATTAAGAAACATACACAGCTTGAAAGAGCCATTAAATTAGTGTTTTTAACCTGCTATTTGTAGGGAACAAGGCAAAAGCCAGATGTATTTGCATGCAGGAATCTAGTTCATAGCAGCTGTTCAACTTCTGCCCTAAAATGTCACTAATTCTAAAGTGTATATTGGTCATGGTTATAAAATAGTATCCTGCTATTTCATTATACAAACTAAAGCTGATAAAACTCATCCGCTTGTATGTCAGCTAATTTTAAAGCTTTTCTTTACTGGCTTTGTAGAGAAGAATAGGGATAGACGCACCAAAGAGACGCCAGCTGTAATAAGACTTAGCAGAAGTCTTTTAGTGCATGGTGTCACTTTCAACATCCATTGCAGAACCATGAACTCACTGGGTTAGTTTGGGCACACAGGCTGAACAGCCAAGAGCCATGTTTTGAAACTGTTGCCTATGCCCTAATATTCCATAACTTCACATTAATAAGCTAAAATAATATTTTTGTTGGGAAGGGCTAGATTACAACCAGTTTAAAAGATCCGTGCCATCCTTTGAAAGACACAAGGCCATGTGAATTTCAGTCCAGGGCTATGGTGCCCAATTATCAGCTGCACCAACTAACAGTCTTTCTCTGACATAAAAATGAGTAGGAATCCTGATCTAGCTTTAGAATAACACAGTGAATAAGAGTGTGAGGGTGGCATTTGCTGTAAAAGAACTTGCCTCACTAATTAAATAGGAACAAAAAAGTCATAAAGAAGCTAACACGATAATTAACACAGAAAGATACCCCTGAAGACTGGGTAAGAGTATTAGAAACCCACAGCAGGATTACTCTCTTTAACTACTAGACAGACACCCTCCTAGTGATTAATTACATGTGCCTAGCATCACTTTTATTGCAGTGAAGTCACAACTGGAGTTTCTAGGGCTCAAGCTGAAAATGGTCTACAAAAGAGATGCCAGATGTGACGAATGGCCGTTTCTGCCCCAGCTGTAGCAAGGTGTTGGATTACAGACCACTGAGTACCATGTCAAATCAGAAAAACACCAGGAGACAGGATTTGTGTTAGATCCAGAGTGTAGGCAAACCCTTCAGAATCCCATGGAGACACTGTTACATCAGAGAAGAAATGGCTGCTGCTTTTGTCATTAGGATTGTAGCTGCTTCCCATCCGTCCTTGCAAGGCTGACAAAATAACTCCAGTTTCTTTAATACCCACGTTCAAAGCAAGCAGAGAGAGACAGCAGCCTCTTTGGAACCACTGGGAAGATAGCTTTGGTTGAGGTATGTGAACTCAAACAGCGCCGTGCAGTCTAATTAGAAAATACTTCTGTTTCACTTCATGCAAGAACAGCTGGCAGCAGGATGATGTGCTGCTCTTTTAATTCTGCTTTGAATGTACAATTCTCTTTTCCATGGCTTTGGGCTTGTTTCCATGCCAATAAGCTCAGCACTGTCCACTCTCAATCTCTTTATATAAATGTGTGGCTATCACTGACTGGCAGTGCTTGCTCCGTGTTAAATGTTAGGGTAGGTCTACACTT
>NC_048304.1:10685685-10703341 GCF_013100865.1 Trachemys scripta elegans | reverse complement strand
GATTGTCTGCCTGAAGAATGCGGCATTCAGACATGTGGTTTGTATTACCCTGCACGTCCTGTGCAACTCGCTGCTTTTAAATGTAAAGCCCAGAGCAGTACAGAACTGGTAGAGCCATTGAATTATTTTAATTACACCTTTCCCCTGCAAGTTAAAAAGCTCTGATTTAAAATGGAAACAGGCTCAGGGCTGCAGAGACCTCCTCAGCGGCAGGTTAAATACAGAAAGGTGCGACTTCCAAATTTCTCTGTCTGATGTCTGCTCACCACCTCTGCTGGCTCATCTTAGCACTAGTAAGAATTGGCAACTGTGGATAAGAATCCCAACTATTCTGCTTAAAGCTTAGCCTGTTATCTTTCTGCTCCAATGCAGCGATTCGGCCCACTTGCTCCTTAAGTCAGTTCTCAGAGAGGCTCCCAATGTAGTTTATATAAAATAATAAAACTTTAGCTACCTATTAGATTAAACTGATTTCGCTAGCATAGGGGTGTCCAGAAACATAAAATGCGACAGAGTCCTATGGCACCTTAGGCCTGGTCCCCACTAACCCCCCACTTCGGACTAAGGTATGCAAATTCAGCTACGTTAATAACGTAGCTGAATTCGAAGTACCTTAGTCTGAACTTACCACGGGTCCAGACGCGGCAGGGAGGCTCCCCCGTCGATGCCACGTACTCCTCTCGCCGAGCTGGAGTACCAGCGTTGACGGCGAGCGCTTCCGGGATCGATTTATCGCGTCTAAACCAGACGCGATAAATTGATCCCAGAACATCGATTGCCTGCCGCCGGACCTGGAGGTAAGTGTAGACGTACCCTTAGAGACTAACAGACGTATTGGAGCATGAGCTTTCGTGGGTGAATACCCGCTTCGTCGGTCATGCATCCGATGAAGTGGGTATTCACTCACGAAAGCTTATGCTCCAATATGTCTGTTAGTCTATAAGGTGCCCCAGGACTCTTTGTCGCTTTTTACAGATCCAGACTAACAGGGCTACCCCTCCAGCACTAGAAACATAAAGAGAGTAGACTTTTCTGACAGGAGAGATCTTGACCTTCTGTAAGTGCCAGTAGATATGGACTCTGGTAGCTAAATGTAACCTTTCCAGGTTCAGGAAGGACAAAGATCTGCTCTCATAGCGGCAATAGTTAGATTCATGGCTGCTGACTGATCTTCTCTGGGAAGTTCAAGGTAGCGATCGCAGGACAGAGTTTCCAGTTTTGAAGAAATGGTATTTTTCCATTGACCACATCCAGGGCTAATTCACAGCCACGCCAATTATAAATCCTACCATCCGCCACCGTTTTTTTAGCGGGAGAAATGTGTAGCCCAGCAGTTCAAAAGCAGAAACAATTCCCCCCCCTCCCCATTTATCGTTTTCCTCTGCTTTATTCTAGACAAGTTGAGTAATGGAACATGAATGGAGTGATGCTGCTTTTCTGTACACCTTAGCTGCCATTGTAACACTCCACTACCATCTTGTTTACTGTAAATAAACGAGGCTGCTGCGGCTGTTTCATTCCTCAAAACAAACAGCTTTATATAACCTAGCACACCAGCCTTGCCCTGCAGCTGTACGCCGGAGTGTGATGACACCGACAGCCCCTATGCTCATTATGCATGGCTGGGGCCCGGCTCCACTATGATCGGAGGCTAGGAGGAAAATCGGCGTATGCTCTGGACAACCACCCCCAAAATGGCCCGCAGCCTGGCTGGGAGTGCTGCTGCAGTGCTGGCTATCAACCCCCAGATCTCATTCTCCTCGCTTGCGAGATCACTTTGTCCTTCAGCGGCACATGCTTTTTGGCGTTGGATTGGAGGCAGACAGCAACTGATTTCCAGGGCTGCTTTAGTGTCTGCTAAGCCAGTTACATGGGTGGGATTTTCAAGTGTTTGACAGAGTTGGCGCGTCCATCTCCCTTAGGCATTTTTGAAAATCCCACCCATTATTTGCTAAGCAACCACAATGTGCTTCTGGGCTGAGCGCCAGTTGGAGGAGGATCAGAGACCGTCTGGGGAAAGATGCCCTACAGCCAGAGGGATGCAGATCAGAGCCTGCCATCTTCCTGGGAGCCATACTGGGCCATGCCAACATCCCTGACTGCAGATCCTTGTGGGACACCCAGCAGTGTGCCAGGAAGCTGGGAGCGGTTGTGTGTGCTCACAGCTGGTCATGGGGCATGCCTGAAGCTGAGGGATATTTAACAAAGCCCGAAGCTGTTTGCTACAATCTTTTTTTCATCAAACTAGCTTCAGGGGAGGTGGCGGTGGCCACCACAGTGCGTCCGGTCTCTGAAGAATTCTGCGTAGCTTGAAAGCTCGATCCATCCACCAACAGCAGTTGGTCCAATTTAAAATATTACCTCACCCACTCCGTGTCTCTCATATCCTGGGACCATCTAGGGTGACCAGATGTCCTGATTTTATAGGGACAGTCCTGATTTTGGGGGCGTTTTCTTATATAGGCACCTATTACCCACTGCCCCTGTCCTGATTTTTTACACTTGCTGTCTGGTCACCCTAGGACCATCACAGCTTCTACAACACTGCAAAAAGCAGTTTGTATCCTTAATCCAGACGTTCCTGCCCTTGATTTCCACCAAGAAGAATGTGCAAGGCCTTTGAAATCTTCCCTGCAAAGGGCTTGGCTGGACAGGGGATTGTAGGTGCTCGGGCACTGATGGGCAGGATATAGCAGATAGGGGAAAAAACCCTCAGTGAGCCAAACAATATCGTCATGGGTTTGCTGCAGGGTTTGTTCTCCCTATCAGGGGCCAGTCCGGTTGTGTAGTTAGCTGTTCCAATTGCTTCAATAGAAATGTTGTTGGTGTGAATTTAGCAACATAAAAGCGGGGCTGGAGTTAAACCCATGGCCTGGATGTAGGGATAAGTGCTGTGCTGTGCTGGCAACCCCAGAGGGGTTTAATTGTTACTGCAGTGCTGAGGTTGATGGGTGTGTGACAGACTGTGACAAGGAGCTAATTGGGAGTCGCTGTAATACAATAGCAAGGAGAAAAATGACTGATGGGAAACCTGCATGACTGCAAATGATCATGAAATGTGATGACATTTTGAGGGGGGAGTGGGAGGCTGAGACAAGTCAGAGGCAGTGGGTCCTAGGGGAGGCTGCTCTGGGAAGGTGCTAGGTTTGGGTGTTGTGTGATGACTGGCAGCTCTGACTCAGAACAGAGGAGTCTGTTGCCTGCAGCCACCTTCGCTCGGCTTCCAGGGAAGCACTGAAGTTTCCCGCTTGGAGGCTGCAGTGTGAAAGCAGCCAGAGTTCCATGAATCCACAGGGCGATCCTGACTGTCACTGGCAGGGGCAACACAGGCAGGCAATTCAGCCAAAGCCCCATTTGCTTTAGAGTCCTGGGCAGGACTCCTCTTTAATCCTGCTCCTTCCATTATGGCAGCGGGTCCTTTGGGACCTGCGGGATCCCGGTCCCGCTGCAGGGCTCTGGTTTGCTTCCAGCTGGTCTGGGGGGAAGCGTGTGTGTGTGTGTGTGTGTGTGTGTGTGCGCGTGCGCTGCTTGGCTAACAAGCAAATTGAGCAGACCTGTCCCTGTGCTGTATTTACCCTGCCAAGGAAAATCAGAGAACAGCAACATGACCAGGAGTGAACTGAGAAGGGAGCATGTCCTTCAATGTTCTCCTCCTTTACGCCAGCCCAAACACCAGCCCCTGGGCCAACCAGACAAAAATGGAAGCGCTGCATTTATTTTTATTTTTATTTTTTAGACCTTCCAACCGGCAAGAGTTCTCTTTAGCAGGGCATGTGCACGCATGCCCTCTTTGTGATCAGCCACTCTGCAGAGGAAGAATATGTTCCCAGCCAGAGAAAACAGGCCATTCTTTTAAAAAGATTTTGGGCCTAGCCCTCAGTTGCCATAATCACCTGGAAAATGAACAGCACCCTGTGAGGTGGTGAAGTAGGTAGTATTTACTAATCCCATTTTACAGATGGGGAACTGAGGCACCGAGGACTCGTCTTCACTGCAAAAGTTAACTAGTGTCGCTCCACTTGACCACGTTGCTAAGCAACGCTGCACCTGCACAGAGTGATCGGGTTAGCAGCCAATGGGCGGTGCTAGCGGGAGTCGCCTCACTAGTGCTCACACATCAACACCTCCTCTCCCGCAAAGGAGGCAAGTAGTTGGAGTTTAAAGCACCACTTAATTCAAAATGGAGATTTTGTGTGTGAACGGGAGTCAGGTAAGGAGCAACTAAGGATCCACAGGGCTAGAACCCGCAGTTGTGGGGTCCTCCTGGAGGACTGACGCCTCCACATTGCCACTGGGGAGCCAGGCAAAGGAGCATCCGAGAATTAGTGGTGGGTTAGGCACTGCAGAAAGTACCGCCTGGAGAGGCCAGAGTGACAGAACCCTGCGGCCACCCGATTGGTCCACATCAACTTTTCAAACCAAGAAATGGTCTGAGAAACACCGCAGAACAGCTGGCTACTGTTCCAGATTTTGTCTTTCGCCCCATCTTGCTCCTGACTCCTGCCTTCAAACCTGGCCCAGCTTGGTGCCTGTCTGCTGATGTGGCTTGGTAACTAGTCTCAACTCCTCCCTCGGACTCCTTGTCTGGCTGCCTGCACCTCAACCATTATAGCATCATTCGAGTTACAGTTTGAGCTCACGCTACAGTGAAGACAAGACCTTAGTGACATGCCTAGGGTCAAACAGGGAAGTGAGCCCAGCTCTCTCAAGTCCTAGGCTAGTGCCCCAACCACTGGGCCAACCTGTCTCTTTACAACTCAACTATGAAACCTAAAATGATAAAGGTAAATGTCACCATTGTTAATGATTCACAGCTGACTGCTTTAGCAGAGACATTTAGCTGCTGTACTTTGGGCCCGAGTTGTTAGCCAGTGTGCAGGGCCTTGATTGGTTGGTCGTTAGGAGGAGGAACTGATGATCCGAGCAAGGTATTTCTGTTTATTTACAAAGCACATACACAAAGTCCTGTGTTCCCTGGACACAAAAGGAACAAACAGTACCAGGCAGTTTCCTTGCTCACAATTTCCAAGCCTGCCTTTCCTGCCAGTCCTGTGCCCAACAAGCATCAGCCCAGGGCCATGCTCATGACTACTTCTCTTGCTGTCTGCTAGATAGTGCTGGCTTTCTACCTCTTGCACGCACACACACACACACACGCACACACAGATTGCACAACTATCCCTTAGCCCCTTTGATTTCAAACAGTCCCAGAGAAACCCCTCTGTCTGTACCAGAGTTAGTTCTTACTCACGCCTTGCCATACACCCACTGCCTGGGGTGGCAGCTTCTATGGTTTTCAGCTATCACTGTGTAAAGGGGGCCTAATTGCTCCTTCCATTTAGCCTGAATGAAAAGTGATTAGCACACCCATTAGCTTTAAGCAGGTCTATGATTGATAGCAGACATTAACACCTTCCAGCATAACCATGCTTACTCTACAACTGTAGATCGCCTCCCACACTAAAATCCCAGCTGTCCAGAACTTCCAAACCCAGCTCCCAAAACTTCTAGCTTCTGTCCTGACAGCAGCTACCCTGTAGTTTTGTGTTGTCAGTACAGAGAGCGGTGGCACACTGAAAAAGCTGGAGCAGGGCAAAAGAAACTGAATTCACTCTCACTACATTGCTGTCTGTCGCAAACGAGGCAAATGCCATACGTTCTATTGCAACTATAGGATGACATGGGGTTTAACAGCACTTGTCTCACACGTGCCGTGGTCTTTAAAGACCACAATTTGAGAGAGGGGGAGCATGGACGGAAGTGTCCTCTGGCCAGAATCTCCCTGGCCCTGACATTGACTAAGGCAGATTCTGTCGACTGGAAGACAGGTCACTCCGTGCTCTGGCTCTCTCTTACTCTCCAATTCCTGATCTATTGTAATGGTCTTACTTGCCTACGCCAATGTAAAATGCAGCTCTCCAGCAGTGCCAGATCTGACAAACCCAGCTCAAATACGGCTATGAAATCCTTCAAAAACAGCATACACTGCCTGGGATGTTTCAACATCTCCAGCAGCCAACCACATTCTGTAGAATAAAAGCATTGATTCTAACTTCCTCCCCACCTCTTTCCAGCTCACTCTCAGAAATTCCAAATGCTCCCAGCTGGGCAACAATTAATTGAGCGAGGCTGCCAGCGGCAGCATTGTCCTCTCATGTGGACTCTGATGCCTGTTCGGCTTTTGTTTCAATCAGGGACTTTCCCCCCTGCAAGTAACTAGGAGCCCAGTCCTGAGAGAGAAACAGCACCTTTAATACCCACAGGTGTCATCACGAATAGCAGCTGCAGTACTTCCTGTGATTTTTGTCTTAGGAATAGCTCCAGCACCTAGTTCCCCATTGCTCCCACGAGACAAAAGCAACCACAGTTTTCAACCCGCCTGAAGTCTTAAAATCCCACCGCCATTTGCTCCAAAAACCATGTAAATCAAACCAGTCAGTTAGTTGAAGAGGACTGAGTTAGAATTGATGGGTGGAGGATCATGGGTTATGTGTCATTGGAGTAGGTGGGGAGAAGATCCTCTAGGGGAATGGATTGTTGTTTCATCCAGACCAGCTTTCACGTGCGGTGGTCATAAGTGCTCTAATGAGCAGAGAGGTAGGTTTTACACTAGCATTTTTGTCTGCAAAACTTTTGTTGGTCAGGGGTGTGACAAAAACACTGGTGTAGACAGTGCTATGTTGCTCATCTGCAGACATATATATATGGAGATATACCTATCTCATAGAGCTCAAAAGGTTATTGAGTCCAGCTCCCTGCCTTCACTAGCAGGACTAAGTACTGATTTTGCCTGAGATCCCTAAATGGCCCCCTCAAGGGTTGAACTCACAACGGTGGGTTTAGCAGGCCAATGCTCAAACCATTGAGCTATCCCTCCCCTCTGGCCACTTGTTGGGGATGGTTTAATTATGCTGGCAGGAGAGCGCGCGCCTGCTGGCATAAAGTGACTACACAGGAGACTTCTGGTTAGCTGCAGCGGTACAGCTGTAAGGTCCGTGGTGTAGGCACAGCCTTAGATACTACTGGCACCTTAAGCAGGTAGATGTAGGTCACAGGTATGATTCCTGTAGTAGCTCTCACCCAGCTTTGACACAACCTGCTTTTAATGAGCAATGGCAAGTTAGCTAGGATCACTGGGTTTATCACATATTATTCAACTGATTTTTTTGGCTTCCTGCTAGACCAGTGGCCCCCAAACTGTGAGGCACCCCCGCTCAGAGGGGCACAGAGGAATGTCCAGGGGGACATGGTAGGACCCAGGCCAGCCCCCACAGTGGGCAGGGAGGGAGGAAACGCCATCTAGCCCCACCTTGCCCCCCAGCTCTGCTCCGTTCCCAGCCACAGCTGCAGCTCCAGTCCTGGCCTGGGGGTGTGTGGGCACATTCCATTACTGGTAAGGGGGCGTAAGAGGAAAAGTTTGGGCACTCACTGAGCTAGACAGCTGGAAGAAGTGGGGAGATGTGACCCCTCTTTAGTTTCTGAGCTGAAGACGACACGGTTAAAGCTAGAAAGGGCGTGTGTGTGTGTGTGTACAATCCACAGATTGTGGCAGTGGAGCTTGTAGATTAAGGATCCTGGAGGGGGCAGAAGAGCTGGTTTCACAGAATCATAGAATATCAGAGTTGGAAGGGACCTCAGGAGGTATCTAGTCCAACCCCCTGTTCAAAGCAGGACCAATCCGCAACTAAATCACCCCAGCCAAGGCTTTGTCAAGCTTGACCTTAAAAACCTCTAAGGAAGGAGATTCCACCATCTCCCTAGGTAACGCATTCCAGTGCTTCACCACTCTCCTAGAGAAAAAGTTTTTCCTAATATCCTTAATCCCCCCCACACACACACACACACACCGCAACTTGAGATCATTACTCCTTGTTCTGTCATCTGCTATCACTGAGAACAGTCTAGACCCATCCTCTTTGGAACCCCCTTTCAGGTAGTTGAAAGCAGCTATCAAATCCCCCCTCATTCTTCTCTTCTGCAGACTAAACAATCCCAGTTCCCGCAGCCCAATGGATCTTGCCCATTCTCAGGCACGTTCTCCCCTGATACCTGTGAATCAGCCGGAATGACGCGTATCTTGTGTGTCACTTCGACACCCCTTCCATTGTATTTAGGTAAAGTTAATAGATGAAAGTTGCTGCATCAAGCTGGAACAACTAATTGTGCTCACCCTCTTACAGCTCCCATCTCGAGGCTTCAGGGAAACCCACACCATTGTGCAGTCACACCATGCACCAATGCCCTGGCGCTACCCACACAAGAGCAGCAAGAGCCAATGTACGACACTAGTGCACTGATCAGAGGAGCAAAATGCTTTCAAACCAGGGACGCACGAGAGTCTAATTGCCGCATACCACAAAGGCCATTGCCATGCTCCCCACACCACTTCTTGCGCACAAACTCGCAGTAAGTGACTCAGATCAGTGCAAGAGACACCACTCCGTATTTTCAAACACCTCCTACCAGCCTGCCTGAACCAAGCTTGGCAGCTACACGTACCCGGAACAAGGGATACTGGGCTAATTAACTAGATTTTTTTTTAAATCAGCGGTGTTCCTTTAGCTTCAGGCCTTCTCATTAGCAGTGTGGTTTAATCCAGCCAAAGCTGTAAAGTCTCTTTATTACCCTCTTGTTCAAATCCAAATAAGAGTCCATATGGCAAAAGTTCTCTAGAATTGAATAGAACAGGGGTCGGCAACTCTGGCATGTGGCTCGCCAGGATAAGCACTCTGGCGGCCCAGGCCAGTTTGTTTACCTGCTGCGTCGGCAGGTTCGGCCGATCACAGCTCCCACTGGCCGCGGTTCGCCATCCCAGGCCAATGGGGGCGGCCGAAAGCTGCGGCCAGCACATCCCTTGCCCGCGCCGCTTCCCACAGCCCCCATTGGGACAGCGAACCACGGCCAAACCACAGTGGGAGCTGCGATCGGCCAAACCAGCCGACGCGGCAGATAAACAAACTGGCCTGGCCTGCCAGGGTGCTTACCCTGGTGAGCCGCGTGCCAGAGGTTGCCAACCCCTGGAATAGAACATAACCATTCTACTGGACCATCCTATACAATTTAGACTAAGAATATGAATTAGAAATCAAATTATATACGATAGCTAAATCCGTCCCCCCCAACCAACAGAAAGGACTTAATCCTCTGAAGTTCTATAAGAGCCATATTCTGCTGTCTTTGTCATTATTAAATCGTACTTTATTCCACAAGCAAAATTCCACTGAAATCAACGGGGCTACTCAGAGAACTCAGTGAGAGTAAAGATCTTGGAGTCTGGCCCAACTTGATTAAGGTAACTTTAGAAGAACCCTTTTACATTTCCAAAGAAGGCTAGTGTTTTTATTCCTATTAACCTCTCTACGCTATTTCCATGCGGGAAGCAGCAGTCCACAGAAAGCTATTGTTTTTATCCCCGTTAAACTCTATAGGCTATTTCCATGTGGGAAGCAGCCCAGTGAATAGCAGAGCTTAACATTGTTCGATACAATTAGTACTATAAAGACGAAGGGGAAAGAAATGTATGAAACTCAAGTTCTAGCAAATAGCCCGATGCTGTATCTACTTTTAGATACTTACGTGGCACCCGCTAGCATAGCATCCAAGCACCTCACCATCTTTAATGTATTTCTCCTCACAACACTCCCACAAGGCCAGGAAGTACTTTCATCCCCATTTTACAGATGGAGAACTGAGGCACAGAGAGGGGAATTGGGTAAAATCCTGGCTTGATGTCAATGGGGCCAGAGGTCGTATAGGCAGTCTCTGGCATAGCATGCAATTGAACCTAGGTCAGTCGAGTCCCTGGTTAGCCCTAACCACTGGGCCTTCCTCTTTCTACTTCCTAGTAGTAAATAAATAGAGATATCCTATCTCCTAGAACTGGAAGGGACCTTGAAAGGTCATCAAGTCCAGCCCCCTGCCTTGACCAGCAGGACCAAATACTGATTTTGCCCCAGATCCCTAAGTGGCCCCCTCAAGGATTGAACTCATAACCCCAGGTTTAGCAGACCAATGCTCAAACCACTGAGCTATCCCTCCCCTGTTGCTAACAAACAGTTGCCTAAAAACCAAGGTCCCTGAACAAAACAAACATTCCAGAATGCCAGAGAAAGGAGCTAGCGAAGTATGATTCCCCTGAAAATTTCCTTCTTGCACCCTAATAATTGTGCTTCTTGGGAGCCTATAAAAAAACTCCCAACATCCTTGTATCCTTTTTACATTGCGCTCATTTAAAAAGCCCCTAAAAATAATACAATGATTAAGGAACATTAATAGTCTGTCTTAAACCCACAAGCATGGAAGCAAACAGCAGGGGATAGTCTAATTACTGCTATGTTGACCCTGGCTCCCTGCTGCAGCTTGTTCGCATGTCATCCTGATGGATGCTGCTGATCCAGCCCCGCTAGTAATGAGCCGACATCGCTGGGCTTTCTCAGCCACAGAGAAACAGCCAAGCCCAGGTGTTAAGGTCCGGTGTTGTCGTGACACCGCCAGCAAGAAGTGATCTTGGGGCTGCTCCACCAGGTACCAGGGCAATTGCACATGTTACACAGTCAGGGCCTCATGCCTGTAAGCCCCTGGGATTCTGTGCACTGAATAAGTAAAACAATGGTGCTGGTGTTATAAATGGGGGTGTAGCCCCAATATTATTTGCCCTGTGGCGGGGACTAGAGGCCTGACGAAAGCAGGGAGGTAGGCCCCACTGTGCTAGGTGCGGTACACTGCACTGCCCCCGCCAAAGAGCAACAGTTGAAATATTGGACTGCAGGTGGGCGCCCAAGGTAACAGCATGAGTGTAATAAACAGCTGCCTGGCCATGGGTGAGTACTGGGTAAGTATCAGAGCAAAGAAAGAGAAACCTCCAAGCGGGCAGAGACATTCACCTTCCTCTGACGCATAGAGGAAATACACACACAGGCAAGTGGATCAAGGAAACCAAACCAAGCTGGGCCTTGAAACGAACTGGGACATATTCTGGGGGGGAGGGCAGGGGCAATTCTTGACTTGTGCCTCCCACTCAGTCCCAGTGCTATTGCAAGCACAGAGGTGCCTCATTCAGGCAGGCACCTCGCAGGGCTCGATCCATTCCCTTTAGCAGGCACCAGGTATCCCTGAGTTGCATGTTTTCCCTTCCTGCCTCCCCTGCTGCTGGGGAAAACTCACCAAGCCCTGAGCAGCCCTTCCATTCCCCTGGGAGAGCCCACCTGAGTGTAGGCGTGGGCCCCAGGGGAGTGAGAGCGGCTGGGCGGCAGCCGCAGTATGAGCTCCAGTCACACATTGCACCTGTCTGAAGAGCCAGAGGCAGTGACAATAATGTACAGCACATGTATGGGGAGGGGCTGGTGAGTCTCTTTTCTGGTGTCATCCCTTTCTGGCACGGTGGGTTGTTAAGTTTGAGCTCTAAAGTTAGAATCATAGAATATGAGGGTTAGAAGGGACCTCAGGAGGTCATCTAGTCCAACCCCTGTGCTTAAAGCAGGACCAATCCCCAGACAGATTTTTACCCCAGTTCCCTAAGTGGCCCCCCTCAAGGATTGAACTCACAACCTGGGGTTTAGCAGGCCAATGCTCAAACCACTGAGTCATCCCTCCCCCCGAAGTTGGAGGGGACAGAAGGAACCTAAGGCCCTTGACCTACAATTGGATCCATACAGGAAACTCTACTGCCCAATGGCCCTGAGCCCTGGGTGCAGGGCTCCGTGCACATGGATTAGACTGCAGGATCAGGGCCCTAATGCAGGGCTTGCTTGCCCTAGCGTGCACTACATGTGCTGACGTACTGCAACGCTTGCTATTGACTCATCCGGCCTAGCGCTGGGCAGGACAAAAGCACCCTGCTTTGTTACAGCGGGAGAGCGAGTGAATGATTGTGCCAGGCTGCTGCCTGGGCGATAGGGACTCCATCAATCAATCAGATTCCAAACAAATGAATAAATATGCAGAAGGCAGGCTGGAGTGTGTGTCTGATTCCTATCAGCGGCAGTAATTTAAACCAGATGCTTACAGTTTCTTTGCTTCCACAGTCCCCGTTACCTGGGCAGCTAAAGTCATGTGAGTGAGAGCAAGAAAATTGCAGTGAGCTTTTACTATTGTTGCCAAAGAAACCATTCCACGTGTTTGGCAGCCCCCATTCAGTTTGTGGCTGCATTCCAAGGGGCAACGCGTGGGGCTAATGCTGGGGAAGGAGGCATGCAAAGGAAACCGGCGTCATTAAACAATACTGTGCGGATGGATCTAGGGAAGTGGGGGCCGTGCTCTGGAGGATCTCGGTTAGGCGGTGTTGAGTGCACACACGGAGATGAGTCTGGGGGGGGTCTCTAGCCAGCAGCTTGGCCAAAGGGACGGCACCTTTCTAAGAATGTAAAAACCAGAAGTGGAAGTTGTGGTATGCTCCTAGAACCTCACGGTCTACGCAAGGCTGCGCCTCAGCTGGGAAACATTTCAGAAGGTTTATCCAGGCGGGAAGAGCTGGCAGTGAGCATACATCTGAAAGAGCCCTTCAACCCCTAGCACTTGAAACACTTTGGTCTCCTCCTTTCAGCCCACACTGTCACTTTGGAGAGAAACTTCTGCAGTGTTTGATTGTCAGACTGCTTCTGCCTCCCACAGACACCCAGCTCCAGAGTGCTCCCCTCCCTCAGCTGATCTGTTCCTAAAGGAGACAATAGGCACACAGCTAACATGCTATGTCCTGCCCTCGGTTACGCCTGGCACTGCCCTATCCCAATCATCTGCAGTTAAGGATAATAGGAAAAATATTCATTTTGTGCCTTCTGCCCTCACGGCGGGCAGAATGTGACCCCATGAAAGAGAAAATTTGGCATGTCAATGTCCCCAAGACAAATAGTTGGGGTGGGGTTTGGTGTACATTTGCTTTTCATCACTAAATGGGGGACTGGCTGGTGCCAGAGACTGGTGATGGGTTATGAAGATGTTCCCTTGCTCGGATAGGTTTGGGTGGGTGGGTGGGACCGTAAACCAGGACAAAGTGAAATAAGCTATCAATTAAGTCCAGTTCTTAGTAGATCAGTGTCCTGGTTACAACACCCTCCCTCCCCTCCCCCGCAAGTTGGTGCCCATCTAGGCAGTCTCAGCAAGGCATTCCAAGATTGGTGCGGAGGGAATTTCTTTTCACTGGGGATAGGAATTCCTGAGCACTTTTAGTCAGAAGATTACAGAGGTGGGATTGGGGCTACTGCTTCAATTTATAAAGACACCTGCCAAATTTTCTATCTGTGAGTCATCTATTTTGGATTTAGAATGCAGGATTAAATCGTTCACATGTATGTGCTTCAGGATGACACACTGAGCTACACATCCGCAGAGCTCAAAGTGCATTGTGAGGGAGCAGAGAAATTGCTGCCTGGCACAGCAAGGGTTAAAGAAAACCTTTGGGTTCAGATCACCCCGCCCCCGCTATACCTGCAACCAATGCCAGGCCTGGAGGAGGGAGAAAAGAAGGGAGGCTGGCTCAGTTGGGGCTGATTGGTGAGGAGGCTGGACCTCTCTGTTTGCCTGCCCAAAGGGATGGCTCAGTGACCCGACAGCCAGCGTGGCCACTGGAAGCAAGTAAGCCTTCCCCTGCCAAAGGGAGCCTGCAGATAAGCCTCAACAGTAGGGTAACTGGACTAGTCTGGCCACGCCCCAAACTAAAGAGACTCGTATGAAGTAGCCCATGGAAAATGGTGTTGACCCTGCCCCCCCCCCCCCTCAGCCCCTGTCCTCTCCCTGCTGGGAGGGAGACCCGTCCCTCTGCTTATAGGTTAAACTACACATGGCCCTGGGCATCTGGGACCTGGTGGAGAGGGAGGACCAAGTACCCCTACCACTCCCTTTAGCCTGATGAACCAGCAACCTAGCCACTAGGCCATCTAGCCATGAAGGCCCTCTCACTGGCATTATAAAGATGCCTGAGCAGTGACTTTCCCAAGATCACACATATCAGTAGCAGAGCTGGGAGTGGAACTTAGATTTCCTGACTCCTCTCCCTGGGTGAGAATTGATATAATGGACTGTAATGGGCTTCCTTCTGCGAGCTTTTCAGGATCTTTTATAAAGCCATATTTGTGACTCAAAGGATCCTATACAAAAAATCAACTAAATACATCCAGTTATGTGCACTAATGTTAATATACCATCCTGGGTCGGTCTGAATAAATACAATCTACAGCACAATTAAGCAGGTATGTTGATACAAATTTTAATGTTAAATATATGCATTATTTACCCATCAGAGCCTAGCGGCTGCATCCATCAGGTTGAAGATTTATTTTGGTACAAAACTTACTACTAACACTGACAATGCATCCCAGCTATAGACTATTGTGTAAACACTTCCTCATGCATCATTGGCCCAATAGGTCACAAAAGTTCCTTTATGGTCTGTCAAGGCAAGTTAGATGCTTAACATACACCCTAAGTCAGCATAGTAAAAACCTTTATGATCTTTTTAATGACAAGAGTTACTGCACATGGACAGCAACTAATGTTTAAAGCTTCAGTCTTTCAACTACATTTCTTTTTTCGTAAGTTGGAAAAGCATTTAGACTAAGAAGTAGATATCTAAAGCATGGCTCCCTAGTCTATTTTCAGAAGTACTGAGCTCCCATCGCTTCCACTGAAATTTACTTTTGAAAATCAGGCCACTTATTTAGGAACCTAATTGCTGTGGATGTAGAATTAAGCTCCTGTGTTTGAAAATGTTGGCCTCAAACTTGAGCATATTCGCATCAAATTACCTGTAACAAAAATTCTTGCCATTTTAAGTTCTAAAAATGGTCTCAAACTCTTGAATTTCTATTCTCTGCAATGAAAAACCAGCATGAGTTTGGGAATAGACCAGGGGGGAAATGGCTTCCCTAGCTAAGTCTTTATATATCAAGTTCTAGCCAGGTGGAAGTTTTGACCTAGCAGCCCATCCTGTTGTAACATGCTATTATTCATAGCATCTATTACCGCTTTGGTGTAGCATGAAGTGTAGCAGACTCTGATTAACTATTTATTGTTTTGGAACCATATCGAAACTAGAGCAATCACTGTAAAGAAATGAGACCCGCTAGACTGAAATGCGTCGGACTCTTCCAACATTCTTTTGTCTCCGAGTGGCTCAGCCCTGCATTCTGCTGCCAAAAGGGAAAGGCTGAAATAACAGGGAGTTGAAAGCAGTGGGCTGGGGACAGAGCATCATGTTTAGGGCTGCTGTTGGCCGGTATAGTGTGAATTCTCCCAACTGTTCACAATATAAAATTCCCAAGGTGATTTCAAAGCAAGGGATGCTAAGATAGAGTTCGGCAATGTAAATTGGCCATCAGTGTTTGTCTGAAACAGGGACCATTAGTAAGGATATGATTCTTTCACAGAGGTCACGGATTCTGTGATTTTCCCCCCACTGCCACCTGGGACCTCTGCTTTCTGGGACAGGGCTGAAGCAGCTCTCAGCCCCAGGGCTACTGGAGCAGCAGCTGATCAACGGCCAGCCCTGGCCCGCTGGGTTGGGTGAGCCCCCCTGGGGCTGATGTAGCAGCAGTCAGCCCTGCCCCAGGAGCAGTACCAGGGCCTGAGCACCTGCAAGCCCCAGCAGAGCTCTGGTTGTCACCTCACCCCAGGGTATTTTTAGTAAAAGTCAGGGACAGCTCCTGGGCTGCTGTGAGTTTTTGTTTATTGCCCGCGACCTGTCCCTGACTTTTAATAAAAATACCCGTGACAGAATCTTAACCTGAACCGTGAGTAATGTGAGGAGAGGGGGAAATGGACAGTTACTTAAAATACCCAACAGGTAACCATCTTGATCACAAGCCCAACTGACCAATCAGGTGTAAGCCTCTACTGAGCTACCGTTGTATAGAATGGTGGGGAGGGAATTGTTTCACTGAGAGCAGGGTTCCCAAACTTCATCGCACTGTGATCCTCTTCTGACAACAAAAATTACTACCCAGGAGGGGGGACTGAAGCCTGAGCCCACCCAAACCCCACTGCCCCAGGCGAGGGGGCCAAAGCCCCAGGGCTCCAGTCCCAGGCAGGGGGCCTGTAACCTGAACCCCGCCTCCCAGGGCTGAAGTCCTCAGGCTGGGCAGTCAGACAGTCAGGCTTGGGCTTTGGCCTTAGGCCCCAGCAAGCCTAAGTCAGCCCTGGCACTTTGGGGTCTCGACCCACAGTTTGAGAACCGCTGGCTTAGAGGGGCCCCCCCATGCGGCTCTCACCCTTCCCTCATGGAGCAGGGGAGGAGGGTTAGCGGCCTCTGTGGCATGGACCCCCCATCTTCCCTTGACCTTGTGGAGCTCCCTGTCTGGAACCAGCGCCCTGTGCACGAGGAGTGGACTGCAAGTAGGTCCAGGTGCATGAATCCCCCCAGCAACCAGTGGTACTAGATAGTACAGCTCCAATCTGTATTTCCCATTCTACATCTCTGGGACATCCCCCACCCTTCTTGCTGGGGGTGGGGGTAGGGGGGAACTGGCCAAGGAAGCCCTGGCTTGAAGCAATGATTGGCAGGGAGGCCGGGAGATGTGTGAAGAACTTTGCAGCCAAAGCGAAGGTATGAGGGCTCTATGCAGATGGCACAGGCTGCTGGCAGAGCTTGTGTGATCCATGAATAGGGTGACCAGATAGCAAGTGTGAAAAATCGGGACAGAATGTGGGGGGTAATAGGACCCTATCCATGAAGTACAGGGGCCAGATCTACTGCTTCTTGCTGGGGTGGGAGAATGGATCAAACCCACCTCCTGAACAGGAGAATTTTGTGGAAACTTCACAGCAGGCACCTCACAGAATGTTCTTTCTGGTGGGACCACTCCCCGGGGTTTTACCATGAGGGAACATAGAATCTCAGGGTTGGATGGGACCTCAGGAGGTCATCTAGTCCAACCCCCTGCTCAAAGCAGGACCAATCCCCAGACAGATTTTTGCCCCAGATCCCTAAGTGGTCCCCTCAAGGATTGAGTTCACAACCCTGGGTTTAGCAGGCCAATGCTCAAACCACTGAGCTATTCCCCCCCCCCGAGCTGTGGCCTGGATTCTGTGCACAGTCTCCTTGGTGCCAGTCGGGTATTTATAACGCTTTTGTCACGGGATAGCATCTAAGTGCTGAAGTCAGTGAAGTGACTCTACCTTTGCGCTGAGAACAGAATTTGGCCCTCCCTGTAATGGAAACAATGGCGATGTCTGAGCCACAGCACAGCATTGTGCGCAGGCCGAGCTTGTGAATGCTCTGGGGAGCTGGAGGGAGGCACTGCAGCTGTCGATCTGTTAATTAAGATTAATGTGCTAGCTGATAAGGCGCTGACTGGTGTTCTGAGCCAAGAGCCTGCTCCGCAGCAAACAATACATCCTTATTCAGAGGCTGTGGGCCCGGGCCGTTCAGGGGCTGAGGTTTGCAGCGAAAAGCAACGTGCTGCATAGCGCTGAAATACCGTCAGCGCTGAATGAGCTTGGGCCCCCGCTTTGCTAGCATAGTGCGTGCCAGCTAGCGTGTGCTCTAGCTTGTTAAAGGGAGGCGTTTAATTCCCTCTCTAAGAATCTAAAGCAGCTACAAAAAAAATCTCAGGCGATGTGGCTTACGTTTGCAAACCCAGAACCTCTCCTTTCCCCCCCAAAACTAGGGTTACCATACGTCCGGATTTTCCCGGACATGTCCGGCTTTTGGGGGTTCAAATCCCCG
>NC_048304.1:10585419-10675685 GCF_013100865.1 Trachemys scripta elegans | reverse complement strand
GGGACCCTCTTGAAAGCCTTGGCAGAGGGGGTGCACTGGGGGCTGTGGAGTCCCTAGGACAGCCAGGAGAGGCTGTTGTTATTCACAGCAGCTCAGGTGGTTAAAATCATCTTGGGCCTGTGCCACCCACAGGCCGAGAGTTCTAGGCTCGCTCTCTCAGCGGCTCAGTCCAGGATCTGACCCTTTGTCTTAAGCTACAGAAAGTTCCCAAATTCTAGAACATGAAACAGAGCCAGCAGGAGAAGTCACAAAACGGATCCCCCGTAGGGAAGTTAGAGATGAAGCTGGAGGCTCTTCACACTAAAAACAGAATGAACCTACAGCAGCATGAGCAGCGGGAGGTGCTCAGGACTAGCACAGATATGTCACCAAGAGCTTGAAGTGTAGCCATTCCTTAAGGCACTCTACATTGGTGACTTGCATGGGGGCTGGTTTCATTTATACGTCAGCACGTAAGTTACCCCCAGGAGCTCTGGAGCTGGTGTTAAAAAGTGGGGGTCCATTCCCTAGATTTGCAATTTTGAAATTTGCAATTTCGGAAGCTGCGAAACGTCACCCACTCTACAGCTGGTTAAAAAATGGGGGGCGTTCCTGAAAAAGATCATCATTTTTCTTTTCTCTTTGCTTTTTTTAATTGAAAAACTTGGTTGGAATTTCATCAGAATCGCCCCAAATTTGAAAAATGTTGCCCAGCTCTAGCAGACTTCTTTACACTCTCAATGGTGAAAGGATTTTTATATGTATGGTATTATTGCCATGGTGGATTTACAACAGAAACCATCAGCGTAGTGGGGGGAAAATAGTATCCCATAGAAAAGAAATCAAATACACAACAAATACAAGGCAATGAACATAAACCTCATGCAGGCAGTAGTGTTTGACGGATGGCTCATAAACGCTTGCCCCTGTATTATCGTCTGGAGATGAACTTGAAATAGCATTGGGGTGGGAGTAGGTAGCTAATAGGTGACGAGGGAAGGGATAATCGTGTTGTTATTTTAAAATCAATTTGCTAATGAGGGTGGCATGGGAGTTCCTTCTGCAGCTCTAAATAGGCAGGGGCTGGAGAACAGCAGCAGTCTGTTAGCCGGAGAATAGCACTGGATACCATCAGCAGTATTTCGCTAACACATCTGTCTCTTAGGGGTTTGTATGCTCATCGCTGTAGCATCTCAACTCTTTCTAGGTCTGTAAGAACAGCACAGTCAAATACCTAGTGGCCATCAAGGAGTCATCTCGTTTCCCTCCTTTTGTTAAAGGAGGATGTGCTGGGGGCAAATATGGAGGCAGTGTGGCCTAGTGGATAGTGCACTGGACTGGGACTCAGGAGACCCAGGCTCTGTTTCCACCTTGGGCCTGTGGGTGACCTTGGGCAACTCACTTCACTGCCCTGTGCTTCAGTTTCCTCCTTTGTAAAACAGGACTGATGATACTGTCCTCCTTTGTAAAGTGCTGTAGGATCTACTGCTGTAAAGTGTATATATATAGTATAGTAACTTCTCCTTATTTAAGTGGAGCTGGTAACACTGCCTATATAGTTACGGTTGCCTGACTTTCCATCGTCATATAACTTTCTGTTATAACACCTTGTTTTCAGTTGCTTATAATTTCCCCAAACTAACCCCATATGGGACATTTTAGCCCAAATAATTATCTGCCTCAGGCTGAAGTTTTGGGAGAAGTTTCAGCTAAAATGGTTCAGCCACTTCTGCAAGCAAGATTAGGGCAAAAGACATAGTTTTGCCCATGTTAAAAAACATTCTTCCAACCATTCCATTGAGAAGCTTTAACGCCTCCAAGCTTTGGATTAAAGGCTTTAAATTTGGTGGGAAAGTTGCCTGGTGGTCAGGGGTTTGCCTTTTGCCCTCCCTGTGAAAATCTGCCCAAATATGGCCTAGTTATGAGTAAGGCTAAGATTTAGTCATGGGTATTTTTAGTAAAAGTCATGGACAGGTCACGGGCAAAAAAACAAAAAATCACCGCCTGTGACCTGTCCATGATTTATACCATAAATACCTGATTGAATCTTAAGGGGAAGGGAGCCCACAGCACCAGCTGTGGGGGGGGGGAACCTCGGGGGGGCCCACTGCTGCTCCAGCTGCAGTGGGAGGGGAGCCCTGGCGGGGCCCGCAGCACCAGTTGCGGGGGGAGAGCCCAGGGGGACCGGCTGCCACTCCAGCAGCGATGGGCGGGGCACCCAGGGGGCCTTTGGCACCAACTGCATGGTGGGGAGCCCCAGGGGGCCTGCTGCAGCCAGAGGGGGGAATCCTGAGGGGCCCACTGCCACTGGTGGGGTGGGGAAGGAAGCCCCGGGCAGCCAGTGGCTGTTTCAGCCGTTGCCGGGGGAGGGTGGGACCCCAGGGGACCCACTGCCACTCCGGCCACCGCCGGGGCGGGGAGCCCCAGGGCCAGCCGCTGTGCCAACCACCCCGGGCTCGCTGCTGGGAGCTCCTGAGCTGTGTCTGCTCCCGTCACCCCCGGTACTGCTGATCAGGCAGTCCCCGGGGACTGCTGCATTGGCCGCTGCCCGGGGCCGCCAGAGACATGAAATGGGCATGTTTATTTTAGGGATTTTCGTTGCACAGGCCAAACTATTATGAAAGCAAATGACCAAGTCTCAGCACTGGGTAGAAATCATGCAAGAACCAATGGCATTCAGCAGTTGGATGTTTCCTTGTTTACTTTACCTTCCACTCTACAGAATCTGAGGGGTAGCCGTGTTAGTCTGAATCTTCAGATGCAAGAAGAAGGGAGGTTCTTACCCACGAAAGCTTATGCTCCCAATACTTCTGTTAGTCTTAAAGGTGTCACAGGACCCTCTGTTGCTTTCTACAGAATCTGTGACTTCCACGACCTCTGTGACAAACACGGAGCCTTAGTTACGAGTCTCTGAAAAATCTCATTTTGCAAGTGCTCAGTAGAGACTTGTTAGAGTTTGGCAACTAAATTCTCCTAAGATTCTGCCTGCACTAAGCATGCTCCATCCCCCCACAGCTGCTTAATTCTGGCATTTCCTAACTTCTGAGCGCTTGACTTTGCAACCTTAATGTTCTTTTCATGGAGGTGTTTTTGAGAGCAATAAACTTTTTGGAAAGAAAGTAAATACTGACGTTCCTTTAGAAAGGATTTGTAAGAGCCAGCACATAATTCATCTTGACAATGCAGAAATTGAAAACCTTTGAGTGGAAAGAAAATAGATTCCACTTCAGGAGGAATGAACGAATTTAGAAATGTAGGCTGTGATTGTCCAAGCTGTGATTTAGACTCATGATTCCCATTGAAGTGTGAAGGAGTTGTGCATCTGAATCCCCTAGAAAGCTTTGGAAATCTCAGCCCCTGGGTGTTTTTTATCCTGTAAATTGCCATGTGCTTCCTTATATGATGCGGAATGACCACCCTGCCCACTGAATGGAAGTTGAGGATACGAAGCATCTTGCAAGAGGTACCCGGAATCTCACAGGCTCAGGTCATTACAATTAAAATATAAAAGGAATTGCTGTGTTATTATATGGCTAACAGATTCCTGCCAGGGGTGGGCCTAAGCCATGGAGTTCAGATTCAGAGCTGAACTTTCCCCAGATTGCCCAGGTCTGGGGCTTTGGTTCAACTCTCCCATTCATCACCAGCTGCCAAGCTCCGCTCCAAATCTGTATCCAGATCCAAAGATTGGGAGTGTGGGGAGCCAAGCTCTGAATTCAGGCAGAGGCAAGTCAAGGTCTCCTGGGGCCCTAAGCTGGAGCAAGTGAGAGGGCCCAGGTGGGGAGCAAGGCCTTGTCCCATCCCTTCTGCCTGTGACCCGGCCCCTTTCCACTCCTTCCGCCTGTGACCAGGCCCACGGCCCCATGCCGTTCCGCCCCTTGCTCCTGTCGTTGTTCTGCCCACAGCCACGCCCTGTTATGCCCCTTCCCCTGGGGCCCTACCCCCATTCCACCCACAGCATCGCCCCTGTTCTGCCCCTTCCCCGGCAGCCCTGCTCCCCGCTCACTCCTTTCTGCCCCCCACCCTTGCTGTGGCCCTGAGACTGGAGAAGCTCCGTGTCTCTTCCAGCCCTGGGGCCGCAGCGGGGGGGGGGGGGAGATTTTTCTGGGGGCCCCAAATTGGCCGGGGACCCTGGGCATAGGCCCATCTCTAATCCAATCCAAGGCCCAGTTCTAATCCATAATCCAAACCTTCAATCAAAATTTCAACCAGCCCGTGCTAGAGCTCTGGAATGCCCTCTCCCATTATCTGTAATTATTGGATATCTCTGGACCAGGCGGGAAAGTCCTCCATATGTATGAATTGCTTCCCAGAATCAGGCCTCTGTCAGTTTTCCAGAGCGCTGCAGGGGAGCATTATCTCACCATGTAACAGGAATGTACTGATCTGTACCTCTGAGGTTTGAATAATGTATGTAGCATTGCTACAATTGCGAAGCACCACTCAGAAGGAAGAACTAGAGCAGTTGATTCTCTTTGTAGCCAGTTTTTATGCTGTCCCTGGATATTCCTGGAGCAGTTCAGAGAACAATAGGCCATTTTTAGATCTCACCATTACGCCCTCACATTCAAGAATTACTACTAGTATTATTTCCAAGGAAACAAGGACTCACGCTCATATCTTTTATGTGAATTCTCACATCCGGAGATTTCCATGTGACTGCTGCCTATTTTTAGCTCCTCAAACATAACTGCAGGGATAAGGGCTTTAAAAACACACAGAAAACTAATGAAATGGGCATGTTTATTTTAGGGATTTTCGTTGCACAGGCCAAACTATTATGAAAGCAAATGACCAAGTCTCAGCACTGGGTAGAAATCATGCAAGAACCAATGGCATTCAGCAGTTGGATGTTTCCTTGTTTACTTTACCTTCCACTCTACAAACAGAGAAGTGTTGTTCTAAAATGTTTGCACTTTACAACTGGATCCACCCATCAAGCATGTGAAAGTCCCCTGCTTGTATGGTACAGCAGAAATGCAAATCTAGCAGGCTCTTTAGGGAGGGTTTACTGGTGCAGAGGAGCTGTAAACAGTCTGCAAGAATTCTCATGGTGCAGATAGGCGAAGAAGCCGCCGTAGGTGAACCGATGTGTGTGCCCCGCCCAAGCCCTGGTGCAAGAGGGCACCACAGGTGAAGCACAGTGGATGCCAGGTGGTAGAGGGGTGAGGAATTCTTAAAGCTACCTTTGCCCCCCAGCTGTACCTCAGCACAGAATTTCAGTCTTTATTCTTTAACAGAGCTGCACAAAATGCAGTGGGATTCAAATAGCAGGAGTGCAGCAAGCCTCACCTTGGTTTGCCACACGTTAGTGAAAAGAGGCCTAATTCTCCCTTGCCCTGCCCCTTGTCTTGCTGTGTACACCAGTGCAAAGTGAGTGTACAGTTCCACCAGATCACACGATCATTTTGCACCAGAGGAAGTGACAGCGCAGGGTGCAAGATGGTAGAGAATCACACCTAGGGGGGTTGATTCTGCTCTCATTTTCACCAGTGTATATCGGGAGTGATTTCATAGAAGTCAGTGGTGCTAGCCCCGTGCAAAACAGGTGCCCGGGAGGGGAGAATTAGATGCAGGGGCCAGTCATTAAGGTATGGATTCAAAGCCAACTTTTCCAGACTTTGGTGGTGTCAGAGGCCTTGTCCGATTTCAGTTTGGGTAAGTCCATCCACCCCTGCCGTTCTGAATGTGAACCAAACGCCATTTCTAACGCTCTCCTGAAACCAACGGGGATCTGATGGAGCTGCTTGAGGTTTGTGGCCCATGTCACTGTGCAACCATTTTGCCTTCGCCAGGGCCGGCTCTAGCTTTTTTGCCGCCCCAGGCAAAAAAGCCTCCCGCCGCGCCCCCCCAGCGCGGCAGGGGAGGGCACTGGGCCTGGCCAGAGGTCGCTCTCCCCGACCGGCCAGAGCGCTGGGAAGAGGGCGGCGAGCCCGCCGCGGCTCCGCTCTCCCCGGTGGTCAGAGCGCCGGGGTGGGGGGAGGGCGGCAAGCCCACCGCGGCTCCGCTCTCCCCGGCGGCCAGAGCGCCCGGGGGAGGGCGGAGTGGCGGCCAGAGCGCCGGGGGGAGGGCGGAGTGGCCAGCTGGGGCTCCGCTCTCCCCGGCGGCCGGAGCCGGAGCACCGCGCCACCCTCCTCCAGGTGCCGCCCCAAGCACAAGGTTGGTGGGCTGGTGCCTGGAGCCAGCCCTGGAAGGGCCTTCGCTTTCTGTGCGATGCACTTTCAAGTTTCTGAGACTCCTGCCTGCGGGCAGCGGCAGCCATGTTGCTCTCAGAGCTGTTCTAGTGGGGGCTCACACACCCTCTGCTCTCTCAAGCAGGCTTGACTTTGCTTCTGTCCAATTGTTGTTTCCCTTCCCCTTAGAGTCATTTGAAACAGACAGAATGTGCTTTGCGCTTTGTGGCTGGAAACACAACAGGGATCCGGCTTATTCGATCATGCTTCCTTGTGTGCATAGGAAGACAGCAGGCAATAGCATGTTGTGTACCTGAGAGCCTCAAGAGTTGGAGAGACTGGAGAGAGGACAGCTGCAGTGTCCAGGCAAGGGGAGCTGGGGTGTGATTTCAGTCAAAGTCAAACATTTTTGGTCTGTAAAGCGTCATCTTTGTGAAAATGTTACATGTGCCCCTGTTTGTTCCAGGCACTGCAAGAATCTGTGTTCAGAAGAAAAAGAAGAGGACTAACTTGAGGAACATTTAAGGAAGACTGAAAAATGCCAGTGCAGGATTATTGTCCCCTTGCTAAAAGCAAAACATCTCTGCAGAGAGGCACTAGAGCATACCGGAGGCGAAGACTGCACTCCGTTGAATATGCTGCTATGTGGTACGTGTTGCTAGACTTCAGCATATCTTTGGAGCACATGCTGCTAGGAACTCCAGCTCGCTGAGTTCAGAATTTGGCCCTAAAGCTTGAAGTTTCAGAACGATTGTAATGAATAGTATCGATTGAAAATGTAAGTGCTGCATAATCCTCACACACCTGTAAACTGTCTGTGCACCTGTGCCCTGGCTTCAGACAGCTGCACGCGCTCAGTGACTTACAGTCCACCATGGGACTTAGCCACTAGGGGACTAAGCTTTAGTGCTTGAAGATTGTTTCTGAAATGTTGCCATTGGGTCTGTCTACATTCTCATTGCCAGGGCGTAGCCTTGGGACTCATCAGTTCCTCTTTTGCTGAAGCTTTCTTGTTTCCAATTTAATACGCCACTTGGTGAAAGAGCAGCAGCTTTCCTGGAAACGGTGTTGCTTGGCTTTGGATGCCATATTTCCAAGGACTTTCCAATCCTCATTCCTCCTTCCAGGTCCAGCATTCATGGCTCAGACAAATCAGTCTTCCTGGGCTTTGACTCCCTTGTGTTCAGCCTGGTCCCCTGCAATTGTTTCAGCAATTGCATTTTGCTCACATAGAGTGCCTGGGGCATATTGAACATAATCTTACGTCCACTTCCCTGGCACCTGCTGAATATAATCTAGTTAGCAAGCCCAGGTGCCGTACCCAGAATCCTCTTGTCTTCCTCTCTTCCAGGCCCAATTCAGCAAGGCAGTTATATACAGGCAGGGCCAGCTCCAGGGTTTTGGCCGCCCCAAGCAGCCAAGAAAAAAAAAAAGCCGCGATCGCGATCTGCAGCTGCAATTCAGCGGCAGGTCCTTCGCTCGGAGCGGGAGTGAGGGACCGTCCGCCGAATTGCTGGACCTGCCGCCCCTCTCCGGAGTGGCCGCCCCAAGCACCTGCTTGCCAAGCTGGTGCCTGGAGCCGGCCCTGAATACAGGCCTAATTTTAAACCTCTGATCAGTCCCGATGGTTTCAATAAATATATTCGCATACTTAGCTAGGCAAAGGCTTAATTAACTGGCTGAATCAGGACCCAGCAGTCCAAGAGCTTGAGATTTTAAACACACCACTGACAATAGGTATTAGCCGATGTAAAATCCCAGAGAGTTGTCCTGAATTAGGGGCTTCTTACACAACCTGAATATTAAGAATGTGTGAAGCAGCTTTCCAAAATTAAATGTCAAGAAGTCCGGCGGCACCTTAAAGACTAACAGATTTATTTGGACATAAGCTTTTGTGGGTAAAAATCTCACTATGCTTATGCCCAAATAAATCGGTTAGTCTTTAAGGTGCCACCGGACTCCTTGTTGTTTTTGTGGATACAGACTAGCACGACTACCCCCTGAAAATTAAATGTGTCCTCCTCTCTCCTGTATGATACAGATTCTCAACTCCCTCCCTAGGATTTCCTGCCTTTCAGGATCCTTCAGGTCTGACAGCTGCTTTTCCATTCCCCAGGTACCACTTTATGCCAGTCTTAGGCCCAAATGCTCTTTGGGGTGCTACTGATCAGGATCCCCGAGTGAGGGGAAGCTGAATGCAGAGGTGCTCAGGGGCGAGCAGAGGGGATACCCGGTGTGCTGAATCCAAAGAAGCAGGAAAGAGCAAACCACCTTTTTCCTCTATTTTTGTCCTTTGAATTTGGCCTTTAAAAGTAAAGTCAAGGGCCTGAAACCACATGAACTGCAACTGACCAAAAACAGCTTGTAGAAGCCAGTGTGAACTGGAGCAGGCAGTTTTTTCACAGCTCTGCTTACAACTCATTAAAAAGAACAATCACCAGGAAATTATAATGGACACGCTCAGGCAAGTTGTACTGCCGCATCACAAACGAAACACTGTGAAAGAGGGTACTGAAGGCAGGTGACAAACTCACGTGCTAGAACAAAGGTCTGAGGCTAGCTTTGAACCTGAGAATCTGCCTGCTTGCACTGACCTGCAACACTGGCAGCACACAAGTGGGCAATGTAAAAATGTGAAAGAATGGGATTGATGGGCAGCAGCGTGGCCTGTAGCTGCCTCCAACACTGGCCTAGGAGACCTGGGTTCTCAGTCCCAGCTCTGCCACTTGTCTGGTGTGTGCGCTTGGGCAAGTCACTTCCCATGCCTGTGCCTCTGTTTTTCCTCCCAGGCTTTATCTGTCTGCAGTATTCAGACTGTAAGTCTTTGGGGAAAGGGTTGTCTTTTACTGTGCCTAGCACAATGGGGCCCTGATCTTACTGGGCCTGCAGGCACTGCTGTAATATAAATAATATTCATAGAGTTGTAGGGCTGGTAAGGGACCTCAAAAGGTCAGCAAGTCCAGACTCCTGCACTGAGGCAGGACCAAATAAACCTAGACCAGCCCTGACACAGGTGTTTGTCCAACCTGTTCTTAAAAACCTCCCGTGATTGGGATTCCACAACCTTCCTTGGAAGCCTATTCCAGAGCTTCACCACCCTTATAGTTACAAAGATTTTCCTAATATCTAACCTAAATCTCCCTTGCTACAAATTAATCCCATTTCTTCTTGTCCTACCTTCAGTGGACATGGAGAACAACTGATCACCATCTTCTTTATAACAGCCCATAACATAGTTGAAGACTCTTATCGGGTGTCTTTTTTTCTCAAGACTGAACAGACCCAGGGTTTTAAACCTTCCCTCACAGGTCAGGCTATAATTTTTCTTGATCTCCTCTGGACTCTCCAATTTGTCCACATCTTTCCTAAAGCGTGGCACCCAGAACTGGACGTAGTACGCCAGCAGAGCCTCACCAGTGCTGAGTAGAGCAGGACAGTTACCTCGCGTGTGTTATATGCGCACTGTTGACTCCTATTCATTTTGTGATTTATTATAACCCCCAGATCCTTTTCAGCAGTAATACTGCATAGCCAGTTACTCCGCATATTGTAGTTGTGCATTTGATTTTTTTCCTTCCAAAGTGAAGTGTTTTGCACTTACCTTTATTGAATTTCATCTGATTGAATTCAGAGTAGTTCTTCAGTTTGTCAAGGTCATTCTGAATTTTAATTCTGTCCTCCAAAATATCTGCGACCCCTCCCAGCTTGGTGTTATCTGCAAGTTTTATAAGCATATTCTACACTCCATTATCCAAGTCCTTAATGAAAATACTGAGAAGTTCTGGACCAAAGA
Source organism: Trachemys scripta elegans (assembly GCF_013100865.1). NCBI lineage: Eukaryota > Metazoa > Chordata > Testudines > Emydidae > Trachemys > Trachemys scripta. The sequence continues at coordinate 10,665,740 of NC_048304.1, read as the reverse complement.
CTGACCTCTGCAGGACCCCACTAGACAAGGTCCTCCCAATTTGACACCAAACCATTGATAACTACTGTTTGAGTACAGCCTTTCAACCAGTTGTGCACCCACCTTATAGTAATTTCATCTAAACTGCATTTCCCTAGTTTGCTTATGAGAGAATACAGTAGAACCTCAGAGTTACGGACACCTCAGAAATGAAAATGGTAGTGGTGGGGGGGGCATTAGGGCTTCCGGGGGTGGGAGGGAGGTGGGGCTTCTGACCCTTGAGGCACCAGGGCTCTGGGTGGTGGGCTCAGGGCTTCTGCCCCACGGGAGCAATAGGGCTCACCCCTTTAGATCTGGGGGAAGCACTGGGGCTTGGGGCTTTGGTGCCGGGGCTCAGGGCTTCATCGCCATAGCTCCATTCCTGGCTTCAGCCCATGGGGGGTGCCGGGATTCAGGGCTCCCCATGGCTTGGCTCCCGGGTTCAGTGGGGGGGGAGGGGAGGAGGAGGGCACGCCAGGGCTCAGGGCTTTAGCTATAGGGGGAGCACTGGGGCTGAAATGGGCACTCCCCTCGTAGCTAAAGCCCCGATCTCTGGTGCCCCCCCGGGGGCTGAAGCCAGGAACAGAGCCATAGGGCTGAAGCCCGGAGCCCCAGCAACCCCCGTCCAGTCTAAAGCCCTGAGCCCCTGTGCTCCGTGAGGTCAGAAGCCCCAACCCCCCCCCCCCCCCCCCCCCCCCCCCGCCGCCCCCCCCAACCCCCCATGGCTGAAGCCCCAAGCAGTATTTGCCCTTTTGTTTGTTTGTTTGTTTGGTCTGTGCTGCTGCCTGATTGAGGACTTCTGGAACCAAAGGGTATCCGCAAAAAGAACAAGGAGTACTTGTGGCACCTTAGAGACAACATTCACATTACAACATTCACTGTTACCCCAGAATACTTTCATGCCATGAGGTCAGATGGTGACTAGAATGTGCTCACATGAAGCTCATGTACTGAACATTCTGTTCCCTTAGTGAAGGATGTGTATATGGTGCCAACTACAAATGATAGGAAGATATAGATAATAGTTCCAAAATGGCCAGACAGGAAAGACAATCAAGGAAAGACTCCAAATAGCTCTTTATTGATTGACAATTGGCAGATCATACAAGTCTCACATGACTCTCTCTAAAATTGATGGGCTATGACCAAGAAATTAAATCCTCCCAAGAGAAAGGATGCAGCACCATCAGCCTGAGAGAAGATGGCAACCAACTGTCCTCATAACATCCCTGTGAGGTAGGTGAATAAATATTACTCTCATTTTACAGAAGGGGAAACTGAGACAAGGTCACATCATTAGGGCCAGAAATTCCCAGTTCCTAGTCCTGTAATCAGCTCATGCCTTTTTTTTTTTTTCTCCCCTCTTTTTTTTCCTGCCTCCATATAATTTTTTCAGAGGTAGCTTTAGAGACACGTAAGTAGGTGAGCATCACACCAGAAAGACCAGCTCTCAAAAGTAACCATGAGACTAAATCAACAGATTTTGCAGCAAACATCCCATGTACAAAACCAACATTTTGGGAAGTATAGAAGAGGACTAAAGCAGATGGAAGAAAGGTGAGAATATGGATGTTCCCCCTTCATGCCTCTCTGTATGTCTAAGTAGAAGATAATTTCATCTATACATATGTAATTGAAAACAATCAATAAACAGCGCACAAATGTAACTGGTTAGAAGAGCTGGGGGAAAAGGAGGAACATTGCTCACATTTTCACAAACTTTTGATTTCCAGCGTTTGTAAAAATTGAATTTTTGTCGATGTTTTCCAACCAGCTACACCAATTATAGTTATTTCAAATGGTTACATTTCAGAAAATGGAAAAGAAATGTCAGGACAGCAGACCCTAGCTCCCTAAGTACAGGAACTTTAAAAATGCACATAATTAATGATAGACAGTGCTCATTATTCATTACTCACCACAGCACAGGGACAGTGTTTAATGATTGAAATCTATTGTTAAAAGCAGATAAGATAATTCTTATCTCTTATATCTAAGTACTTAGGTGGCCCCTGTTACTGTAGGATAGGAATGCTGCAAAATCATTAATGGACTTCGTGCTCCCAACACCCCCCTCAGATCAGGAAACATTATTACTTAGATTGGGGCAAAGATAGTCCTTTTGTTCTGGGTTTGTACAGCACCTAGCACAAAAGGGGCTGTCTAGGCATCCTAGGCTCTATGGTAATACAACTAATAAAGGTTTCAGAGTAGCAGCCATGTTAGTCTCCTCTCAATTAATTAGCCTCTTACAGTTAGTATGGCTACTTCCACCTTTTCATGTTCTCTGTACGTATGTAGATTTCTTACTAGATGTTCCATTCTATGCATCCCATGAAGTGGGCAGTAGCCCACAAAAGCTTATGCTCTAATAAATTTGCTAGTCTCTAAGGTGCCACAAGGACTCCTGTTCTTTTTACAACTAATAAAATCCCTCTGGGGAAAACCAGGCACCAGGTGAATGAAGTGACTAGCCCAAACTCAGATAGGATAATCTATGGATGAATTGGGAACTGAACCCAGGTCTTCAGTACCGTGGCCTGTCTCCAGGACAATCTTGCTATTTTAGATCTCAAAACACTCCCTGAAGGAGAGTACCCTTATTTCCATATTAGAGGTGGGGAAACTGAGACAGAAGTGAAGTTACCTGCCCCAAGCCATCCAACACATTTGTGATAGGACTAAAACCCCAGTTCCCTTACTCCTACCGCTGAACCCTAGCCACCAAACTGGGTAGTATCATGCCATGAGGCCTCATGGGAAATGAGGCCTAACTCTTTCTTAAATAGCTGTATGTCTTCAGCTGTGGGAAAGTTTGTACTTCTAAGGTAATTGGATGATTAAATGCTAATTGGTAGCAAATGGGGGGTGAGTTGGTAGGTGTCTAAAAGCCTAGCAAAAAAGCCAACTAGATAGAGATGCAGGAGGGGAAGTTTTGCCTGTAAAAAGGATGAGTGAAAAACCCTGGGCTAAGCTATTCCTGAAAGAGTGAACTAGGGAGCATAGTAGGCGCTAAAGAACTCGTGGGTATGTGAGGCCTTTTGGTCTTTGCTTTTTGTCTGAAACACTAGGCTCTGATGTAGAGGATTTTTCATGATGAAACTCTATAGAAGGCCCTGAATCTCTGGGAAAGCAAGTTTTTATGTACTTTTCTCTAGCATTTCATTAATGGTGTTGCAGTTACAGCCTGTTTTATTTCCAGGGGTTTTTCACTGCCAACACTCACTCTTTTGGGTATAAGTAATTCCACGGAGGAGAGGGGTCTGCTGCTTTAGATCATTTTATCTTGGGGCTCTCTAGCACCCTTGCCATAGTTCCTAAGGCTCAGATCCTCAAAGATATTGAAGTGCCTAACTCCCATGTGAATTGGGTGTCTAAATACCCTCTGCGGCTCTGGCCCCAAGTGCTGAGTAAACCCCAAGCTAGAGATGCCTTTTCTGGTCAGCTGCATTAATCACTACTGGCCCCTAACGCAGGGAAGTACTTAAGTGGGTGTGTAGCCCCTCTCATTTCAGTGAGCCTACTCGTGCTTAATGTGATGTGCAAGTTAAGGATAATAGGTTGGCTGTAACATCTCAGGTTGTTGGCTTGCTTGAGATTTCAGCCTGAAATAGTGAAATTCTCACCAGCTTAACTGCTCTGAGACTTCTGTGGCTCTTGAACAGAAAACAGACTCCTTCCTCTTTTTTAGGTTTCAGAGTAACTGCTGTGTTAATCTGTATCCACAAAAAGAACAGGAGTACTTGTGGCACCTTAGAGACTAACAAATTTGAGCATAGGCTTTTGTGGGCTACAGCCCACTTCATCAGATGCATAGAATGGAACATATAGCTAGATTTTCACACACACACACACACACATGAAAAAGTGTGTGTGTTTGTGTAAGTAAGTAGCCATACCAACTGTAAGAGGCAAATTAATTAAGATGAGCTATTATCAGCAGGAGGAAAAAAAAAATTTGTAGTGATAATCAAGATGGCCCATTTTAGACAGTTGACAAGAAGGTGTGAGGATACTTAACGGGGGGGGGGGGAAATAGATTCAATATGTGTAATGACCCAGCCACTCCCAGTTTCTATTCCTCTTTTTTGTATCTGTCCCAAGATCCTAAGGGGGAGTGCAGATCCAGGCATATAAATTCAAATACTGTATCCCTCCTGCTTCTCAAGTACAAGGGTATAGGCCACAACTGAAGTACAGAATCCCTATCCCCATCTAAAAGGGACAAGCCTTTTGGTGAGGAAGGCTTCTGCGTAGCTCCTCTTCTGTGAGAGATCAAACCTCTTCCCAGAGAGGAGACAAGGTGTTTCCTGCATCAGCTGCTCTGAGTAAACATTCTAAGATATCCCCTGCTGCCTTCATCTCTTCTTCCTTCCCCTGTCTAGCCGCCTCCCCACTTCTGATCACAGTAGCTGCATTCACCCTGAACGTTGACCTCATGCCACTCCCTTCCAGCGAAAGAGGAGAGCTGATAACATGTGTTGCTCTGCAGATCTATTCACTCTTTGTGGCAAAGAAACAGAGCTGCGGTGACCCTGTGACCTGTTGTCACACGTTCCCCTGCAGAAGCAACAGAATTAATTGAGAGGTGACCGCACGTGAAAGTAAACTGTTTGCTTTGCTTTCTGTCAAAGAAAACAGAGCTGATTAACAGGTGCAATAGCTGTTGTCCCTGTAACGTTCCTTTGGAGCACCTCTGAAGCATACTGGTCTACAGCTGTGCTCTGGGCAGAACAGGCTATTTAAGTGTGTGTCAAAAAGAACAGGAGTACTTGTGGCACCTTGGAGACTAACAAATTTATTTCAGCGTAAGCCCACTTCATCAGATGCATAGAGTGAAACACCGAGACAGAAGATATTTATACATACAGAGAACATGAAAAGGTGGAAGAACGCATACCAATTGTAAGAGGCCAATCAATGGAGATGAGCTATCAGTAGCAGCAGAAGAAAAAACTTTGAAGTGATAATCAAGATGACCCATAGAAGGTGTGAGGAGAACTTAACATGGGGGGGGGGGAATTCAATTAGTGTAATGACCCAACCATTCCCAGTCTCTGTTTAGACCTAAGTTAATTGTCTAATCTGCATATTAAGTCGAGTTCAGCAGTCTCTCAGACAAGCTGGAAACCAGGGCAGGTGAAGAGGCAACTTTTTACCAAATGCTGCAGAAGCACCTTCCTTTATGGCTCCTGGGGACCCTGAAAACGAACATGTTGCCCGTAGCATGTAACTAAAGTAACAAGTTCAGCTGGGAAAGGTCTCTGTTACGTATAGCACAGAGGTAGGGGCATCACTGAAGCAGGTAGAGGGGACCGTATGAGTGCGGGAGATGAATGGTTCTGAATCGCAGTGATAAACGCCATCATACCTGAGGTAAATCAAAGGTGATGAGGTGAAATATTCATCTGATGTGAATGTGCCTGGACACTGCAGAGTGCCCTGTCTAATTGTGCTGCAAACACACTATTTCTTTTACATCCATGCATACCTATTATCTCAGAAATCTTGGGGGGGGAGGGGAACATGTCCTGACCTTGTGGGGGGGTTTTAATACCAGGGCCATGTATTCTGCAGTATTCCCCACCCCCACCCTCCAAAAAAGGAGCAAGTCTCATGCATGGCATAAACTTTCTGGGTCCTAAGTAGGGTTGCCAACTGTCTTATCATACAAACCAAAACACCCTTGCCCTGCCCCACCTCCACTCACACCATCCCCCCTCCTCCTCCCCCGTCATTCGCTCTCCTCCACCCTCACTCACTTTCATCAGGCTGGGGCAGGGCTGTGAGGTGCAGGAGGGGGTGTGGGGTGCAGCCTCTGGGAGGGAGTTTAGGTGCATGCTCTGGGCTGGGGCAGAGGGTGGGAGTGTGGGAGGGGGTGAGGGGTGCGGGCTCCGGCCAAGGGGTGCTTATCTCAGGTGGCTCCCAAAAGCAATTGGCACATCCCTCAGGCGGGGAGTCCGGGGGGCTCCGCACGGTGTGCAGGCACTGCCCCCACAGCTCCCACTGGCTGCAGTTCCCAGCCAATGGAAGCCGCGGAGTCAGCGCTCGGGGAGGGAGCAGTGCGCGGCGACCCCACTCCAGGGATCACAGGGACGTGCCAGATGCTTCCTGGAGTGGCACGGAGCCAGGATGGGTAGGGACCTGGACTTTTAGCATCCAACATCTCCCGGTTTGGCTTCAGTAGTTCTAGGGGAGAAAGTCTGAGTCTGGGAGACTCCTGGTGAAACCCGGAGGGTTGGCAGCCCTAGTCATAAGACCTCTTTTTTTTGGTGGAACTTCCCGAAAGAATTAGACGTGCCCCTCTTTTGTCAGATGGTTCCTGGACTAGATGAGCTAATCAGGCCTCTGGTTAATTCCTCCTGGGGACAAGCAGTGCTGGGCGGAAGACTGGCTTGGTATCCTTGGTGTTCTTTCATCTTGCAATGATAAACGTTCCCATTGGTGGGTGAGGGTTTTTTTGGTAATCATTCGGTTTGCATGGGGGAGAAGTGATATTGACTCATGCATGGTGACCCGTGAGCATCTCTCTGTCACTTTATGAGAGAGCTGCCACCTACTAGCTCTCCCAGGAATGGCACTGACATGTGCTTCCTTCTGAAAGACAGTAGCCCCTCTCAGAGCAGCCTGCTTCAGAGTGGCTCCTGAGAGAGCCAGCCCTGATTTCACACTGCCTGTTAAACCTGTTTCTGAGAGCCTGAATCACAGGTGCGCGCTGAATACAGCAGCAGGCTCTCATTTATATTGTATGAGAGTGGCTCCAGACATGGATTACAATTGCTTTTTTTTTTTCTTTACTGTATACAGAATGATGGGGTCACTGAATCTGAAATGCTGGTGCAAAACCTCCCAAAGGTCTAATGTGCAAGTCACCTTGTGATGGAGATGTCTGTCGATTGGGAAGTAGATCAAAATTGCCAATTCATCTCACCATAGGCACCAAGTTTCTAATCTCTGCCCAGGCCCTGCCCCCACTTCATCCTTCCCCCAATACCCCGCCCTGCCCTGCCTCTTCCTGCCCCGCCTCTTGCCCACCCAGTTCCACCCCCTCCCCCACTGTGCCCTCATTCCTCCCCTCCCCCAGTGGGAAGCACTGATCGGCGGGGCCTGCCAGTGGGCAGGTGGCGCTGGGGGGAGGGAAAGGTACTGATAGGGGGGCTGCACCCACCGTTCCCCTCCCCCCCCCCATTGTTATACCAATAGAATAAAAACCAGCAGGATCTTATTAAGAGGGATAAGGCAAAGATGTCACATTTATTGTAAATATACTGATAAAGCAAAAGATAAAAGTAAACAACATTGTTTGACTACTTATTTCTTACACACACAGAGAGAGAGAGAGAATCATTCATTCAAGTTCTGTATAGGTGTTATAGTTACCGGCCTAGAAGTTGCTCATGCCAAGTTACTGGCCAGGTATCTTGGTCATGAGGACGGAGCCGAGTCTGTCAGGTGCACCTGATGCTCCTGGAGGTTGGCAGCAGAACCAGAGACTCAAAGTCATCAGTCTTTAGAGTCCATTCTTATAGGAATTCATTCCTATGTCTATGGGAACTGTTTCATCCTGCTGTTGCTGACTCAATCAGCAGATGGCACATTCCTGTCCAAAGTGGCACATTCCTGGTGGCTCCACACTGTCCAAAGTTTGTGTTTCTCATCCTTCCAGGTGATGGGGTGGATCCCAGTTTACCCTCAGGGGGTTGTCTGGTGGTCCTACTTGACGCATTCTTCGGACGATGGATACTCCCTTTCTAGGCTGGCACCTCCCTAACCATTTATGTACATCAAGCATTCATCAACATACATTCCGTATCTTAACCATAGTTTAATTTACTGTTTAATTCACTTTCGGGGTGTGTGCTAATTCAGTTGAGACTCCCGGCCCTTTAATCACAGAGGGTGGGGGTCTGTCCTGAAAGTCACTTAACATCTTATAGTGTTTGTTTACATTGTATCAATTACTTCAAGAACAAAGTCAATTAACTTGTTTGTAAGTTTTACATAGTAATAAAGTATCTTTCACAGGATAGATATAATCAATGGTTTCTACAGACAGTAGCTTACAAGTTTTAACAGAAGACCCAAGAGATTTTTGTACTTGGTGAAACTGTTGGATTTTAAAGTGTGGGGGACAAATTATGAGGGGGTCATTGTTAGTACCTTCTTTTATATCCCTACATAATGAGTGCTGCAGCCCTGGAGCAACCCACGGAGTTTGCGCCTATGCATCTTGCATCATCATGATGGTAGTAACTTTTTGGTGCCTACCAACTAACTATGGTCAGATTAGAACCAGTCACCTTGAGAGCAGGCCTAATCCTAAGTAGCCAAGAGCCTCAGGAAGTTTGTATTCCATGTAATGTCTGTTTTATCTGTGCCCATTTGGGATGTATCACAGGATTCCATGGGGAACTCCAGAAAGATAGCTAGCACCATTACTGCATGCTCGCTCAAACTATTTTCTCATTTATGTTACGGGAGTACCGGTATTCATAGAAATGGAGGTCTGGAAAGAACCTCAGAATCATCCAGCCCCCTGCACTGAGGCAGGACCAAGTAAACTTAGACCAGCGGTGACAGGTGTTTGTCCAGCCTGTTCTTAAAAACCTCCTATGATGGGGATTCCGCAGCGCTGAACTACCCCGATAGTTAGAAAGTTCTTTTTAATATCTAACCTAAATCTTCATTGCTGCAGGTTAAGCCCATTATTTCTCGTCCAACTTTTACTTGACAGGGAGAACAATTGCTCCCCATTCTCTTTATAAAGCCTTTACCATATTTGAAGACTGTTATCAGGTCTCGGTCATCTTTTCTCAAGACTAAACAGGCCCAGATTTCTAACCTTTCCTCAGTTTTCTAAATCTTATCATTTTTGTTGCTCTCCTCTGGAAACACTCTCTCTCCAATTTATCCACATCTTTCCTAAAATGTGGTGCCCAGAATTGGACACACAAATCCAGCTAAGGTCTCACCAATGCTGAGTAAAGTGGGTCAATTACCTCCTATGCCTTACCTAGGACACTCCTGTTAATACACCTCAGAATATCGGGCTTCTTTGCAACTACACCTCTACCGCGATATAATGCTACCCGATATAACACGAATTTGGATATAACGCGGTAATGCAGTGCTCTTGGGGGGGTGGGGAGAGGGGGCTGCGCACTCCGGCGGATCAAAGCAAGTTCGATATAACGCGGTTTCACCTATAATGCAGTAAGATTTTTTTTGGCTCCCAAGGACAGCGTTCTATTGAGGTAGAGGTGTACATCACATTGTTGACTTGTATTCAATTTGTGATCCACTATAAACCCCAGACCTTTTCAGCAGTACGACTGCCTAGCCAGTTAGTCCCCATTTTGTAGTTGTGCATTTGATTTCGCCCCCGCCCCCAAGTGTAGTATTTTGTACGTGTCTTTATTGAATTCAGACTAATTCTCCAGTTCGTCAAGGTAATTTTGATTTCTAATCCTGCCCTCCAAGGTGCTTGCAACTAGGGCTGTTAAGCGATTAATCATAATTAATAGCAGTTTTAATCACAAGGCTAAATTATATTATAATACCACTTATTCAAATATTTTTGGGTTTTCTATATTTTCAAATATAGGCGTTGGGCTCTGGGCGTCAGCCCTCTCCTTGGGGCACAGGGCTTCAGACCCCCTTCCCCCGCTGCTGCCCGCAGAGCTCTGGACTGGGGCTTCAGTTCCCTCACTGCCGATACCTGTGGGCAGGGAGGGAGGCATGTGATTAATGCATTAAACATTAATGCATTCATTTCGTTTTCAGTTAATTGCAGGTATTAACTGCAATTAATTCACAGCCTGACTTGCATCCCCTCCTGGCTTGGTCTCATCTGCAAATTTCATACATCTACTCCACTCTATTATCCAAGTCCTATTGAATAGTATGGACCCAAGATTGACCCCTGCAGGACCCCACTAGACATGCCCTCCCAATTTGACAGCAAACCATTGATAACTACTGTTTTGAGTTTGGTCTTTCAACCAGTTTTGCACCCACCTTATATTAATTATTAGGGGGAGGGATAGTGGTTTGAGCATTGGCCTGCTAAACCCAGGGTTGGGAGTTCAATCCTCAAGGGGGGCCACTTAGGGATCTGAGGCAAAATCAGTACTTGGTCCTGCTAGTGAAGGCAGGGGGCTGGACTCAATGACCTTTTAAGGTTCCTTCCAGTTCTATGAGATAGGATATCTCCATTAATTTAATTTCATATAGACTGCATTTCCCTAGTTTGCTTATGAGAATATTATGTGGGGCCGTGTCAAAAGCTTACTAAAATCAAGATCATGTCACATCTACAGCTTTTCTTTCCTGTCCACTGGGCCAGTAATCCTATCAAAGAGGGGAATGAGTTTGTTTTGGCAGGTCTTGTTCTTGACAAATCCATACTGGCTATTCCCTAGCATCCTCTAGGTGCTTACAAACTGATTGTTTAATAACTTGTTCCAGTATCTTTCTAGGTATTGAGATTAGGCGACTGGTCTATAATTCCCTGGGTCGTCTTTGTTCCCCCTTTTTAAAGATAGGTACAATGTTTTGCCCTTCTCCAGTCCTCTGGGACCTCACCAGTCTTCCAAGAGTTCTCAGAGATAATTGCTAAAGTTCCAAGACTGCTTCAGCTAATTCCTTAAGTGCACTAGGATGAATTTCATCAGTCCCTGCTGACTTGAATACTTCTAGCGTATCCAAATATTCTTTAACTTGTTCTTTCCCTATTCTGATTTGCATTCCTTCCCCCTTGTTCTTAATATTAATTGTGTTTAGTATCTGGTCACCATTTCCCTTTCTAGGAAAGACTAATGCCTATTTTGCTTCAAACACCTCAGCTTTCTTGATGTCATCAGTTTTGAGCTCTCCTTCCCTGCTAAGTAGAGGACCTACACTTTTCTTTCTCTCTCTCTCTCAAAATGTATTTTAAGAACCTCTTCTTATTGTCTTCTATGTCCCTTGCTATGTGTAATTCATTTTGTGCTGTAGCCCTTCTGATTTTGTTCTTGCATGTCTGTGCTTTTGTATTCTTTTGTATTCCTCCTCAGCAATTAGTCCATGTTTCCACTTTTTATTTATTTATTGGTAGGATTCCTCTTTTGATTATTCAGCTAACTAAAGCGCTTCTGATGGAGCTGTATTGGCCTATTACTAGTCTTTCAATCTTTCCTTCACATTGGGATAGTCTGCCATTGAGCCTTTAATATTTTCTCCTTGAGAAACTGCAAGGTTTCCTGAACTTTTTTATCCCTGAAGTTTTCTTTCCAAGGGACACTACTTGCCAGGTCTCTGAGTTTTAGGCCTGGTCTACACTGGGCAGGGGGTCAGAGGGATCGATCTAAGATATGCAACTTCAGCTACGAGACTAGCGTTGCTGAAGTCGACATATCTTAGATCGAATTAAAATTACTTACTTCGCATCCTCGCGGTGCGGGATCGATGGCTGCCGCTCCCCCGTCAACTTTGCTTCCGCCTCTCGCACTGCTGGAGTTCAGCAGTCAACGGGAGAGCGATTGGGGATCGATTTTTATCGCGTCTACACTACACGCGATAAATCGATCCTCAATAGATTGATCGCTACCTGCCGATCCGGTGGGTAGTGTATACATACCCTTAGTCTGCTTGTCCGAAGTCCATTGTCCTTATTCTACTGCTTTTACTCCTTCCTTTTTCTTAGAATCATCAAATCTATCATTTCATGATCACTTTCACCCAAATTGCCTTCCACCTTCAGATTCACAACCAATTCCTCCATGCTGGTCAGCATCAAGTCTAAAATGGCTGTCCCCTGCCACTTCTTGAAACACAAAGTTGTCCCTGATACATTCCAAGAACTTATGGGAAAGTTTGTTTGCATTGTTGTTTTTTCCAACAGATATCTGGATAGTTAAAGTCACCCCATTCCTACCAGGTCTTGTGCTTTTGGATATTTGTTTGTTCTAGAAATGCCACATCTTCCACCTCTTCCTGACTTGGTGATTTTGTACTAGACCCCCTACCAAGACATCACTCCTGATTTGTTTGTTCCCGCCCCACCCCCACCCCTTTATCTTTACCTGGAAACTTTCAACTGGTCTGCTTTTCACCTCCTTCTAGACCTCGAACAAGTATATTGGAGACAGGTGAAAACTCATTTGCACAAAAGGGGGAATACTGTGGGTTTATTATTATTTTTTAATTCTCAAATTTATTTTTCCACGAATACCTTTTTTACCAAAGTCCCTATCATTGTGTGTGTATGCACACACCTGTGTGCCAAAACCCCTGCCTTTCAGTAGGAAAATGTGGCTTTTGATAAAGAAACTCTTGACAAAGTTTTCATTAAAATTATTGTAGGGAAACATCACCAAAAAATTGACAATGGGTCCATTTGTTGAGCCCTACAAAATGGAAACAACAAACATTTTTTTTCCATAAAATTGTCCCCCCCCCCCCTTCACCACTCCCTCCGATCACTTCTAGCCTAGATCCTTTAACCAGAGCCCCCTCATGCTAGCGATGGTACAAACATAGAATAAATGACAATCCTTGCCCCAAAGAGCTCACCGGGGATATTGCCTCTGTGTTCTTGTCTCCAAAAATCCAATCTGCTGACACTTCAAATCTCTAGTTCCTTTAGCCTGGGATTTTTAGTAACTTCGCTAGGTGGGAAACACATTTGTACTCCATGTGCTGAAATCCTAGTGAACTATCTCATGAATGAAAAATAGACTGTAACAAGATCAAAGGACTCACATTTTTCTTGCAATTTTTTTAAACCTTGAATGATTTGAACAGCTGAACGATACTGCGCCAAACTGGGCACGTCTAGCACCAGCTAGTCTCTTCCTGACGTACAAGCCGCAGAATATATAGCTATAACTAAATGGTTATACGTAGTCTCGGTAGAGCAGGACTAGCTATTTTATGTGATTATATGATGAACTTTAAGCTTGATACTAATGTGCCAGGAATCTAAATAAATGTTCATGGTTTGTCTTTTCAACCTACAGTACATCTACCTTAGCTAAACAGATATGTTTCAATGCATTGATAATATATAAAAATGAGACACTATATAATAGAGAAGTTGAGTACTCCTTTATGTACTGCTGGTTTTAGATGCAATCCAATTATTTTTGGAGGGTAGGTAAACCCAGGTATCTTGTACATTAAAAAATGCACTTTGTAAATCAGGTCTGTGGTTGCAAAGGTATTTAGGAGCCTAAAGTTGCATATCGGCACATGGTGGCATATAACCGATTAGGCAGTTAACTCCCATTCTATGTCATGGGATTTTTCTAAACCACATGAGGCACCTGTTTGCATCATTAGGCTCCTAAATACTTCTGTAATTCTGGCCCAATATTTCTCTACAGTCTCCCGATTACTGATTGATTTTTCTTTACTGAGCAATTCCAAATTAAAGCATTTTTAGACTGGTGATGAAGAAGATTCAATGCTTGGTCTATAAATTGAGGTTAGATAATGAGTTATGTTACAGTAGGACCAAGAGTCCTCAGCTGATTTTTTGCGGGGGTGAGGAGAAACAGCATTGTGTTTGGTGCTGTACATAAAGTAATAGACTGACAATCCCAGTCCCAAAGAGCTAATTATTGATGTATGCAGAGGAGAGGATGGAAGAAAGGAAGTATTATCCCCATTTTACAGATAGGGAGCTGAAGCAGCGAGAGAGCAAGGCCCTGATCCTGCAAAGATTTAAGTAGGTGCTTTAATTTCAAGCTCATGAGCAGGCTCGCTAAAGTCACATGCTGAAAGCTAAGCATGTCTTGGTAAAATGTGGGGCTTAAGTGATTTGCCTAGGAGATCTACAGCAGAGCAGGGAATGGAATCTAGATTTCCTCAGTCCCAGTCTAGTGCCTTAACCACACCACCCTTCATCTATAGCAGACAAGTTGCCGCACTTTGTGATCCTAATCACAGATCTCTGAAAGCCCGGTAAGAGCTTTAGCCATGGAGGTGCCAGAAACTGGTGTGGGGGAGGCAGCCCACAGTGGCACTGCACAACAGAATGGCTCCTGAGAGAGCGGTACTGTCGGGGGTGAGAAGGTGTCCAGGTGGTCGTGTGGAGTCAGGGGTCTCCACTGATACCCCAAGTTTTACTGTATTTCAGGACAGAGGTGCAGCATTGGGGTGAGGAAGAGGTTCAGTAGCAATGTAGTGGCACAGGGTGGCAACAGTTGCCCCAAGACTTACCATATTTCCCCTTGGTTCTCAGGCTGTCCATCCATGTAGAAAGCTACGCTCCCTGTCCACTGCATGGGCTGGCAGTTTGGTCACTCCTAGGCAGAACAACTCAGGGGAAAACTTCAGGTAAGCCAAGCAGAATTCCCAGTTGAACTTATCCCATGAGCGGCTTTCCACTGGAAGGGGACAACGTGGCTCAGTGTAAGGATGAATATACATCAGCCTGCTTAGAGGGAATAACCTATATTTAACATAAAGGGTCCTCAGGGTGTAAGGTAACGTCTGAGGAAAAATAAGAAATACTTTCCCTGTAGGCAGTTTATATCCCTGACTCACTTTGGGATTCTTGTAGCTTCCTCTGAAGCATCAGGATACTGGAGGAGATGGCCCTCTGATCTGATATGGCAGTTCTGGCATTCTACCTTCAGATACAGGGGTTCCCTTTCACTGACATCACAGGAATATGGGGACATACCTGAGAGCAGACATGAGCTCAGACTCCTATATGTTTTGCATAACCGTTCTTTGCACTGTAGAAAACAGGGTTGTAGTCTAGTTGCTGATAGAGCTATAGGTAAATCTTGAGATGCAAATAAGGTCTAGCCAATGCAGAGTGCAATTCCTCAGATCTAGGTTTACAACTACATAATCGCTTCCCCAAACACACACCCATTTTTTTAATTTTTAGTTTATCAGAAAGGTTCCTTCCACGACCACAGAGACAATCTTTCAATAGCCACTACCGACACAGAATTCTATTTTCAGTCATTTTTCAGTTGTACATTTCTACATCCCATCCCATTAGTCTGCTCACGCTTCCAATGTAACAATGAAACAAACAGGGCATTGTGCTGTTCTAAGCCAAACATTCATCTCTTCTTGGCACTAGTTCAACAGGCCTGTCAAAACTCCTTGCAAGCCAGCCAAAGCTCATTAATGGTGGTTGGCAGCATTAGCATGGAAAAGAACTTTTCTCCTCATGCGCCCCCCCCCCACGAAATGTTCTTTAAAAGTATAAACAAATGTACTTAATGCCAGTGCTTCATACAGAAGGCGGGAAGAAATGGATTACAAAATCCTCAGCGCTGTACCGTCTAATACTTAGCTCAAAACAGTCTTTGGCATGATCTCTTTGAGCATAAACTTATAACTGCTACTATCCTGACAATGACATGAATCCTTTCTTCTTCCCGGTTGATAGCTCCTGCTTTTGTAGCTATTGGGTCAGATTCTTCTCTCGCTTACACCAGGCTAACATCACTGGAGGAATCTAACTCCTTTTTTTGGTACCAGTGCAAATGAAAGTAAAACTTGGCTCAACTTTTCTATAAATATCCTAGTTTGCTGGCACAACAGTAGCTCAGGGCTGGTCCACACTAACCCCCCACTTCGAACTAAGATACGCAACTTCAGCTACGTGAATAACTTACCACGTAGTTCGAACTTACCACGGGTCCAGACGCGGCAGGCAGGCTCCCCCGTCGACTCCACGTACTCCTCTCGCAGAGCAGGAGTACTGGTGTCGACGGCGAGCACTTCCGGGATCGATTTATTGCGTCTAGATAAGACGCAATAAATCGATCCCAGAAGATCGATTGCTTACCGCCGGACCCGGCGGTAAGTATAGATGTACCCTCAGTCTTAGGCGGTCTAACATACCTTCTACAGCTGGTAAGCCATTTCATTAAGAGGTGGAAAAGTGGAGTTGGAATGTTTTTTGTGTGGTGTTATGGTGCTGAGTTAGTGTCAAGGAATGTGCTGAACATAAGACGAGTGACAATCCTACAATTCATTCAGGATAGTCCCATATGCTTGTTTTTATATGGCCTGGTCCCCACTAAGTCCCCACTTCGGACTAAGGTACGCAAATTCAGCTACGTTAATAACGTAGCTGAATTCGAAGTACCTTAGTCCGAACTTACCGCGGTCCAGACGCGGCAGGAAGTCTCCCCCAGTCGATGCCGCGTACTCCTCTCGGCGAGCTGGAGTACCAGCGCCGACTGTGAGCACTTCCGGGATCGATTTATCGCGTCTTAACCAGACGCGATAAATCGATCCCAGAACATCGATTGCGTGCCGCCGGACCCTCCGGTAAGTGAAGACAAGGCCTATCTCTGGTCTAGGTTTTGTTGTAGAAATCTACTTATTGTAAACAGAGTACTGACGATGGATAGCATTTTCAAAGGAGAAAGTGGTTGAACCTTAGGAAGAGATTCTACCTCAAATCATCCTCAGATAAAATAAAAGAAATTATCCTTTTTTTTATGTACTCATTCTAATGTACCTGTGGTTCCAACAAGTCTATAAAACCATGTTCTGAATTTGACATCTACTCATGACACTCCTGGCATTGTACCAAAAATATTCGCTGCTGGGCAAGGAGTGATGGAAGACCTCAAATTACACATTTTCCTGCCTTCTCATCTATTGCAATGATGCTGCTTAAAAATGCAGTTTAACCTCCCTATGCTGTGACATAACTCAATATGAAGAAAAATCTGATGGTGTTGTGAAGGTCTCCTTTAAAAATGGAAGAAGCTGTTGGTGGAGTGAGGATGTGGGAAGATAGCTGAAACAAATATCTCATTAGTTACTGTTAACCTGCATCTTAAAGTACTAGCACAATTACTGCTCACTTACTTTCATATCCAGTAGAAATAATATATTAGCAATTGCTAGAGAGCTCTAGTTCACTCGGTTTGGTTAGGCTTGGTGAGCAGAAGAATAGCAGAATCTGGCACAGAGCTCAGCCATTGAAGCTAGTTTGCAAACCATGTTTGTTCTGCTTATGTTATACCCCTTCCCCTGTCCGCCGACGCTGCTGTATCTACTTAGATTGTAAGCTCTGGGGGATGGAGACTGTTCCTGATTCTGTGTTTGTACAGTGCCTAGCACTGTGGGATCCTGATCTCTAGGTGCGACTATAATACATATAGTAAATGGACTGAGCAGTATAATGTGCAGGAAGTCAGGGTTACACTGCATTATATTCTCTGTGCCAGATTATGCTCACCGAGCCTAACCAAATTGTGTGACACCAGCAACTTGCTCTTTAGCAGCTGCTAACCTGCGGTTACCATACGATTTAATGAAACCGTTACTGGAATACTGTGTTCGATTCTGACGTCCATACTTTTAATAAGAAAGCTGATAAATTGGAAAGAGCTCAGACAAGAGCAGCTTGAATGAACTGAGGTCTGGAAAACCTGCCCTACAGTGAGACTAGAGACAATCAGTCTGTTGAATTTATCCAAGAGAAGGTTAAGATGTAACTTGATCATGGTGTTTATGTACCTACGTGGGGAGAAGATTCCCAATAGCTCTCTAATCTAGCAAAGGCATAATGGGATCCAATTCAGGCTAGAAATAAAGTGCAGATTTGTAATGCAGAGATAACGGTTCCAATGGCAACTCTGCCTAGGAACGTGGTGGATTCCCCATCACTTGAGGGGAATCAAAACTGGATGTCTTTCTAAAAGCTTATGCTGTAGCTCACCCAGAAGTTACGGGCTTGATGCAGGAAGCACTTGGTGAAATACTATGGCCCGTTTTATGAAGAAGGTCAGACTAGATGATCATAAAGCCAGACGGGACCTCTAAAATTTGTGACTCTCACGAGGAAGAACCTGGATGTGTGGCAAAGAGGAAGGGGGGGAAAACTAGACTGCAATCTCAGAAAATCTGGGTTCAATTCTTGACTTCCCCATGCGCTTTTGTGTTGCTGTGGGGTGACTTAATCGCTCTCTCTGCCTCTGTTCCCATCTGTAAAATGGGGTTAATAGTACTTCCTAACCTCACATGGGGGTGTGAGGATAAATATATTAATGTTGGTAAGGACTCTTGCACTCTGGTGATTGCTAGTGTCTCAAGGTTCCTTTTCTGCTAAAGATTAAGACCCTATCTTGTCCTAATCCTTTCTGGATGTTACCAAGGTTGGAGTCTTCATTCTCATGCATCAGAGCCATTGCAGATTGGAAGAAATACAGCACAGGAGAAATGGACTTTTATCTTTCTGGAGGCCTGTGGTGCCTCTCTAGAGGCATATTCTCTTCATTTAACTATTCCTCTCCATCAGGATCTGGGCACTGTCTCTGGGACTAGTCAACAAATATTCTAACATACTTGGCGCTGTGCAATATTTGGCAAAGCTACAACCCCTCCCGAGGTTGGCTTTATGAAGAACTCTCTGATTCCCTACAACTATAGCCTATTATGGGAGGACTTAGGGCTTTTGTATCTATAAAAAGCTACAGTGTCGACACTACCTACCCTGACAGAAGGGAATCTCCTGTCAGCCTAGGTAATCATCTCCCAGGGAGCAGTAGCTAGGCTGATGGAAGAATTCTTCAGTCGACCTAGTGCTGTCTGCACTGGGGGTTAGGTTGGTATAGCTACATCTCTTGGGTGTGGATTTTTCACACTCCTGAGCAATGTAGCAATACCAATGTAAAGCTAGAATGTAGACCAGGCCTTGGTGATCAGTTAGACTATAAAAATCATCTGGCACCAGGATTTATGCAAACTGGAACAGCTTATTGTCTGCCAGTCATGAAATGAAATCCATCACAAACTCAAAGAGAAGCCCTAAGTCTCAGGACTGTACCAATGGTCCCAACGTCCAACCACAGCATGTTAGGGGTTTCTTCAAAGCTGGGCTAGACTTCTCACAAAACACAACCTAGTCTGACGTCCTTAGGAGCTGCACATTCGCCTCTCTTCTCAGAATCAGGTCTGTAAACTGCTGAAATCTACTACTTGACTTCCTAGGTGGCAACAAGAGACAGAATTAACTAGAGAAACCAAGGGAAGGGATCTGTATATATGGAAGTATAACTCAACTTGTTGCACCACAGCTGCCTCTCTCTTAGTTAGAGAAGAGCAGCCTTGGGTGCTGCTTCATGCCAGCAGAGACGGTTGGAACAAATCCAGGTCTCTTCACGATGGAGTAGGCACGGATAGGCTTAAAAATATATTTCCACCCTCGCTGATACTTTGCAGTCTGAGATTGCTTGTCAGGCTGTGCAACCATTGTATCTGCTAGGGCTCTTCTACCAGTACCTACATATAGGCAAGAATAGCAAAGGTCCAGCTCCTCCCAACCCCCCGCCCCAATATCAAGGCCTGGAAACTATGCAGCGATGATCTTGGTTATCTTTGTGTCTGTTGCTCATAGCTTGAAGCTTCCTATGCAGCAGTGTTCTCCGTATGCCATGTAGCTGAATTCCTCTGTTTTTTAAGGCCTCTGTCTTGCACTGAATAAACCTGAAAGCAGCATCATGGCAGAGAATCAGAATCTGGGATATTTAATTATTCAGTATTTGACAAGTTGACTGGGAATTCATCACTCATAATACATGGATGCTGAGATTAAACCAGTTTCCCATAATATTAATCTGTAATGACTTCTTCAGACCAATTATTCATCTCTAACCATGGGCAAAAATATATCATTACCTACTGCCCACTACTTGTCGTGTCAACTTTTCTTCTCCTGGACTTGTCGGTCTAGAGACCTGTACTTATTTACAGGAGATGTGTCGAAATAAACATGTCACAACTCATACAGAAACTTGTCCTTATTACTGCTTCTTTCCCTTCTCTATGGACAACTCCTCCAGTCAGCCCTCTGGCTACATATTTAATGGGGGATGATGTTCTGCTGTGAGCCTGCGCTCTTTGACTCCAACTTCCAGAGCTGGGCCCATGGGGAGGCAAAGAAGGATTTGAAAAAGCTGTAGTTAGGAGCTTTTATGACAAGCCCACTCTTAACAGCTTCTGGTTCAAAGTTGCCTTTAAATGTATTATAAATGAAATCAGTTCTGTATTTTTTTTCCCTAGGACTCAAACATTTTAGAGATGTGTATTATGAGAGAAAAGTGTGGTGATTAAATACAGCTATGCTACAGTGTACTGTGTAGCACGGGGCTTTTAGTTGGAAAAGGGTACACCAGTATTTGATTGCAACATCTGTTAAGAATCTAGTTATTGAAGCTAAAAGGATTTTTCACCTTAAATGTGGTTTCTGTAAATGAATCTACACTTGCACAGTTTTCTGTTTGTGTTCTTCCAGCTGACAAAGAAAAACTTAGCTGCCAGACTTTGATCTCTAATGCACCTTTATCCTGAATGACTGCGGAGAAGCTTAATTGTGTCAACTGGAAAAAAAAAATCACTCTGTTAATGTAGCATTAAGACTGAGCAGTTAAAATAAAATAAAAAACAGCCTGAAAGTTAAGGTTCGAACAACTGCGTTAGCTCCACTGTGTTGAATATCCCTGTATGTTTTATGACAGGAACATTTGATGTGCACATTTCAAAAAGAATTGAATAGCTTAATATAGTCTTGCTTGTAAGATGCATTCCATACAACATGAACAAGCAGCAGCTAGGTCAAGAGAGGCAGGCCAGCCTCGTGGTTAAGGCTCATGAGAGCTGGGTTGAGTTTCTGGCTCTGCCTATATGAGTTTGCCCAGTTGCTCTCACCCTGATCCTGCAAAGTCACTACACACTCGGTCACTGGATCTACAAGCACATGGCTCCAGTTAGCCCTTTCTGTGAGCCAACCCCCTCAGCTCCTTCCTCCGGGGAGGCTGCCCTCCTCCTTGCGTCTGGAGAACTCGGAGCTACGGGGTCTCG
The DNA here is from genome assembly GCF_013100865.1 of Trachemys scripta elegans. Lineage (NCBI taxonomy): Eukaryota > Metazoa > Chordata > Testudines > Emydidae > Trachemys > Trachemys scripta. Next base: position 10,644,893 of record NC_048304.1, on the reverse strand, counting down.
CCACACTAGAGTGAATTTCACCTCTCTGCATATATGCTTAACTGCTGTCCACAGGTTGGCTGTCCCTTCAGCCCACTCTGCCGCAGCAGATTTACCTCCCAAGGAGGAGAGAATGAATTAAGTCCCATGACCCTGTCATGTGACTAAAACAGGCCTCTTTGGGGAGAGGGTTCTAAGAAAAATAGAGGCCTGTGGACAGCTGGGAAGCTCCTGGATGGGAGAGTCTCCTGCAGTTGTCCATGAGGAAGGAAGACTCCATCTGGGACACCTGGGAGTTGTGGTTGAGTAGAAAGCCCTGGCTGGAAGTTTATTTTTTGTCTTGAAGAAGGCAGGCTGAGCCTTGCATCTTTTCCAGCTGTTCTGAGAGCAAGGAGAGAACACCTCAGAGAGGAGGGGCTATGCCCAATTTGAGTTAGACTTTATATTAATTTTGGACTATTGTTAACAAAAACACTCCAAGAAGTGGCTGTTGGACTCATGGAAGCCTCTTGTGTGTACAGTTTCAGGATCCCAAGAGAGGAAATCAAGGCAGGGTGCTGCAGTGCCACCTTTGGCTGTGAGATGGCACTCAGGAGGCAGCTAACCCAGTTACAGGGATACTGTTCAGAGATCCTCTCTCCATCTCTCCTGCTGCCTACTGAAATGCAGATGCGCTGGCTTTTTGAGCTAATGTTGAATCTCTGAAACAGCCCCTGCATGGTCACTTGCTGTTTCCTTTCTTGTTTGCAGCTATCTGGATTATTGATTTCCCCCCCCCCCCCTTACTTTGCTGAACTCAGTGTACCTGGTACCTGTGGGTTGGTGGGTGTTTTTTGCATTGTCCCTGTGCCAAAGACCTTAGAATCTTTCAGATAAATACATTTTGTAGAACAATGGTTCATAGATAAGCTGTGGAGAAATGTTTGATGAGATCAGCACAACAGGTCCCCCACCCCAACCATTAGAAAAATGGACTTTGGGGAGGAGGCGACTTCTCTTGATGTAGAAGGAGAGAGAAGCCACCAGAGGAGTTCTGGAACGGGTGGGGCAGGACAGTGGAAGAGGATGAGATTTTTAGCAGAGGCATCTTGAGTAGAGTGGAATGAAGAGCCGTGAAATGCCAGGAATGTGGGATGGAGATGGATCAGGGTTAAATATTCCAGATGAGATGACCTAGGTGTGGATCAGGTGGGATGTAGTGGAAAGTGAGTTTTTTAAAAAGACTATAGATGAAGAGGCACCAAGGAAAAAACACCTAGTTGTGAGGGAAGACAATGAAGAGAGGTATCTAAGATGTCCAACTAAGATGGCTATAGTGAACATTTTAAATTGCACTGAAATAAGACACCATATGGCATAGGAGTAAGATTCTGTCTCTGTCACGAGCTGTATTGTGAAACACAATGCGTTTTTTTTGTTTTGAGACTTATTGTAAAATATCTTTTAAAAGAAATTTGTGCTATTTTCTCAAATGATTTACCTATGCTTAGAAAGAGACTCAGTTGATTTTTATTAAAACTTTAATACAATAAACATTATATGGGACAAATCTCCATTCCATTACAAATCCCTTTGCATAGCAATTACGGAGCAAAGAACACTTGTGGTATGTCTGACCAGGTTACTTTGAATGGAATGCTTTTTATTCCATATCCAGTGAAAAGATACAATCTGAGCTTTCTGCTTTAAACGCTTTTTCCAAGCACTTGATAGAAGCCCTGACAATAACACTGGAGTTGATGGATATTAGTCATTCTTTACTTTCATTTAACCCTGAGAGAGATGCAAAAACTTTCATTAATCCTTTGCTATGAAAATTAACTTATTCTTTTACTTGAAAGAAGCCCCTATAAGTTAATAGAAATGGATCGTTAATTAAAGTAGACACTGTTCCTGATCCATTCAGACAAAATTGTCTAAGAAATTTAGTTCTTCTGTTCTCCACAAAGTTGTTAAGGAGTCCTGCACTGAGGCTAGTTGAGGCTCTGACTTTAACTGAAGCTGGATAAGTAGCAGCAAACTCCATAGCAATGACCTTAATGCAGTTGTTTACCGAACTTTTTATTAAGGTAACCCACCAACTGCATTGTTTTTGTGATCCATCATTATATGTTGATCTATATACAACACTGGGCCTGCTATCCATCTAGAACAGGCCTGCAGCCCATGTAGAATCATAGAATATCAGGGTTGGAAGGGACCTCAAGAGGTCATCTAGTCCAACCCCCTGTTCAAAGCAAGACCAATCCCCAAATGGCTCCCTCAAGGATTGAACTCTCAACGCTGGGTTTAGCAGGCCAATGCTCAAACCACTGAGCTATCCCTCCCCCCTGTGGCCCTTCCTGTGACCCCCAAGTGGGTCAGGATCCACCATTTGGGAAACACTGCCTTCATATATGGTCTCTAGATCTGCCCCTGCAAGTGTTGAGGACCTTGCAGGTTAATACCCTGTATTGATATTTGTTACATTCAAAGCAGAAAAGTGCCATAAAGGCTCTGACTAGAGAAGAATGAAATTTTTTGGCTAAAACTTTTTTGAAATAGAAAAATTTCTCAATTCATTTCAGGGGGAAAAAAAATCTGGAAAATAATTGAAACATTTTTGTTGTTGTTTTTAAAAACATTTTAGTTTAAAAGTTTTTTCTTTAATTTATTAAACTAGAAATTGTTTCAAACATTCAAAAGTGTTTAACTTTGTCCCAATTCACTGAAAACTTGATTTTGGTCTGACTCCCCCAAAATGTATTTTCAAACTTTTTTTTTTTCAAAATTGCCAAGCAATCCATTAATCACCCTGCTCAACTATGAATCAAAAGCTAGAGAGTCTTTTCAAAAGACCTAAAAAGGAAACATTTTTGTTTTTAATTTCTAGCCATGGCTGACATTAAACTCTGAGGTGACGTGTAAGGTTGAGGAAGTTCTATGTTGGTCAGAGGGTGTGAGGTTTAGGTTGATGGTATCTTCCATGGTAAGTAAATGGAAAGCTAATATGTAAGCTAGAGTGAGTGTGCAGGGGCTACTTTTTTAACCTCTTGCATCCTCTCCTGTATCCCCATCACCCAGGGTATAAATCACACCCACTTGCTGATATGCAGGGCACAACATGTTACCCATCACCCCTGACGCTTCCTCAATGAGATCCCCTCTGTTTGTACAGTTCATAATTTCTCTCCCTGCTTGGCTCTTTTCTCTTAGGGTTTTAACTTTGAACTAGGTAAGGGTTTGTCGACACTTGAAACACTACAGCTGCAGTTGAGCTGCTATAGTACTAGCCACTCGTGACAGCCACGGGAGGGGTTCTCCCATGGCTGTAGTAAATCCACCTCCCCGAGAGGCCGTAGCTAGGTCAGCTGCAGAATTCTTCTGTTGACTTAGTGCTGTCTGCACTGGGGGTTAGAGCAGCTTAGTTAAGCTGACCGGGGGTATGGATTTTTCACATCCCTGAGCAACGTAGCTGGTGGGACTCTACTTCATAGACTATCAGGGTTGGAAGCAACCTCAGGAGGTCATCTAGTCCAACCTCCTGCTCAAAGCAGGACCAATACCAACTAAATCATCCCAGCCAGAGCTTTGTCAAGCCCGACCTTAAAAACCTCTAAGGAAGGAGATTCCACCACCTCCCTAGGTAACCCATTCCAGTGCTTCACCACCCTCCTAGTGAAAATGTTTTTCCTAATATCCAACCTAAACCTCCCCCACTGCAACTTGAGACCATTACTCCTTGTTCTGTCAAGAATTTACATGAATCAATTTTAGACACACTATTTCCTTTCTGGGAATGTACTGTTACACCACACATGTCTTTGGCCCCTATCCTGCAAACACATATTCACATGCTTAGCTTCATTGTGACCACTCTGAGTGGTCACAATGAAGTCAACTGAACTACTCGGATAACAGGTTTGCAAGGGGGCTCTGAGTGTAGACGTGGCTTAACCCCAAACACACGATTGCCCTGCCCATCGCTGCAGATTGAGCAAGGAGAATGAGCATGGAGAGCAAACTGCTCCCTCTGCACAGGCCTGCTGGGACAGCGTTGGGAAAGTATACCCTGCTGCCACGCTTGCTCCCTACTCTAGGGCAGCTCTCACAATGGTATCTAATGGTGTCCCACCTCTTTTCTGGGTTTGAGTTCAGTCTTCTGTATTGTCTGCTTTGCATCTTTCGTGGGCCCTAAGATTCACTCAAAAGGAAATGTTCAGAGAGGAAAACATTAGGTGCAAATTGCTTACTTGGAAAAGTGCATAACAGTCCAGGACCTCTAGTGTCTGAGAGACTAGCAGTGCTAAGATCCAGTGTGTGGGATGGTCTTCCATTGATGTGTTTAAAACACCCAACCAGCATAGCTCAGGGTGCAGGTAAGTGTGGGGCTGACACATGCTCACACGTGAGGCGTTTCATTTCAGAATATCCGAGTACATTAGGAATGCCTCGCTAGGAAACATGGGGGGGCACACACCCATTTTCATATAGTACCTTGAACAGACTGAACATGCTACAAGCAGGTGCTTGTCCTACAGAGTTCCTGTTACCCTATCATTTCCACTGCTGTCCTATCATTGAATTTTTTAAAATGGCGACAGATTAAATCAGTCCGGTGAAAGCCGGATGATTTAATTGGGGATTGGTCCTGCTTTGAGCAGGGGGTTGGACTAGATGATCTCCTGAGATGCCTTCCAACCCTGAGATTCTATGAAATATTCTATTTCTATGAAATGTCTATGAAATCTTGCTCCTGTTTTGTAGGGCCTAATCCAAAGCCATTTCAAGTCAGCAAAAGAACTCCCACATTGTCATCGATGGGCTCGGGGGTGGGGGCCTGAGTTAGCTTTACTTCTCTGTTTCAGTAAAATACAAGCGTTTGGGGGTGATACCAATTCTGTGGTAGTGTGACTGCATTGTACTGCAAACTGGCAACAGTCTGAGCAAGCCCTGTTACGTCCATTTAAAAAAAGTATTTGTGTCCGAATCTGTAAAAGTCCATTACAGGGGGTGTGTACGTGGAGCGTCTTGTTTTAAATTGGACTGTAAGCGCTCTAAAGCAGAAACCATGTTTTTTGCAGGGGGAGGGGGCAGGGGAAGGGGTCATCATACAGCCCTCAACACAAAAGGGCCCTGAGCCTGAGTGAGCCCTCTGGGCACCAGGGCAATACAAAGACTGTAATTAACCACAACACTACCATTTTTCAGACCACTTGTACTCTCTCTAGGAGCCAGAGGTCGCTATGTTACATTAAGCATAAAGTGTTTTATTAGTCACTGGAGTAAACTAACGCACACAACCTGTGTAGCTCGTTGGCAGGCAGGCGAGTTACTGCTGCCCCAAGGCTGCAGTAATTTACACTCCCTTCTTCTCATGTAGTGTGTATTCCTGCACGCCACAAGACTTCGCCTCCTCTGGAAAAGGGGTGTGGAGTCCTAGTTCACAGCCTTTGAAGAACCCCCTTTGGCAGATCACTGTGATATGTGTTCGTCTACAGAGATCTGTCTTTCTCTATTACGCATGGGTTTTATGTGAAAGTCCATTCTGCTAGGTAGAAAGTAAGGTTCAATTCCTGGCTTCGTTCAAAGCCAATGGAAGTTCCGCTAGTAGCTGGCTCTGGGGACCGTTGGACCAGTGGCCAGTGTAGCTAGCTCTGGGGACTGCCCAAGCAGCAATCCTGGGGGTGCCCTGGGGACCACCCAAGCAGCAGTGGTCCCGGGGCGGGTGGAGCAGCGCCCTAGGGGGCACCCGGAGGCCATCTGCACACCTGCAGAACATCTACAAGGCGCTGGAGCGTCTGTTTGCTCCCTCATTAGTCAAGCAGCGTTTGTGTCGCCTGCTGGTCTTTCTGCCGCCACCTCTCCTCCCGTTCGCTGTGTGATCGCTGGTATTGTGACATGTTCTCCCTCCTCTGGGTCTGCTGTGCCGCCTGGGCTCGGGAGCAGCCCATAAGTTCTGAGAACATCTCGTCCCGTGTCCTTCTCTTTCGTCGCCTGATCTGCCCCAGCCTCTGGGAGGGGGATGCCGGGGTAGCTCGGGAGACACTCGCAACTGTGGGATGGGGAAAAAGGGAGTGAATTCCTCAGAAAGATACAGTTTTGCGAACAATGAATATAGTCTTTCTCTGTGAACAAGACCATGCACAACACCTATCACATGCGCACTCAGTACAAGGTCGAATTTTCGGCCTTCCCATTGAGTGCCTGGGGTCTTGCTGTACAGATCACACAAGCGGGACCGGACAACGGAATTCGGCTAGCAGGCGGACATGGTAAGCCGTAGACTTTTGGCTGCTTAAAGCTTAATTTATAGCAGTGCCCTCCTTTCACGTTCCAAGCAATGTTCCTAGCATTGGCCAGTTCCTGCTGCCGGCAATCTGGCCAGCATGAACTCTGCCCCTGTCCCACCCCCCTTGCGGCTGTCCCCAGGAAAGATCCCTCCATGCTGCCCCTGTCACGCCTCTACCGCGTGGCTGTAAACGGCTGGTTACAGTTATGTAAAGGAACAGGCAATCAGTCCCAATACTAACATTCCCCTAATTCAAAGCAGGTCACCATAAGTGATATCACTCTGATGAGGATTTTGGAGACAGAGAAAGACCGCATGCTGTGTGAATGCCAGCAAGCACCAGGGACGTATGCCGCCATGCTTTGCGAGGCAATGATCCCGGAGTACTTGCTGCTAGCCTGGTGCGGAAAAGTTTGCTACCATGGAGGATGCAATAAGGCCGCTCTCCCCAGGAATCTGATGCAAAGGCTTTCACAATACCTCCAGGAGACCTTCGTGGAGATGTCCCCCGGGAACAGCAGTTGTGTGTGTGTGTGTGGGGGGGGCGGTTTGTGCAATCAACCCCCAGTACTGGAGCCGCCCTTCCCTCCCCCACCCCCCCCAAAGCAGCAGGGCCCCAGAAGTAGAGATTTAGTCAGTTATTTTTGATAAAAATCACAGACAGGTCATGGGCCGTGAATTTTTATTTATTGCCCGTGACCTGTCCATGCCTTTTACCAAACATACCCGTGACTAAATCTTCTCCTTAGTGGTGATTAGCCAAGATGGACAGGAGTGCAACCCCAATCTCAGGCAGTCTCTAAACCTCTGATTGACAGACACTAGGATTGGATGGCAGGGAACGGGTCACTTGAGAATTGCCCTGCTCTGCTTGTTCCCTGGGAGGCAGCGGGCACTGGCCGCTGTTGGAAGGCCAGGATACGGACTTAGGGTACAACTTCGCTACCAACATTAAAGCACTGCCGCGGCGGCACCTTAATGTGGCTGTGTAGTCGCGGCACCAGCTGTTTTAAAAAAATAAAAGTGTGGGGAGCACTGTCTACACTGCCACTTTACAGCTGAAACTTGCATCACTCGGGGGGGGGGGGGTGTTTTTTTCCACACCCCTGAGTGAGAAAGTTTCAGCGCTGTAAAGTGCCAGTGTAGACAAGGCCTTAGATGACTATTGGTCTGCCCCCACTGTGGCTGTTCTTATGATCACAGACAAGCATGGATGGTGCATGCACCCCTCCCCCCCCAGCTCTGCCCCTTTCCACCGGAGACCCCTGCCAGGCTTCACACTTGAAGCCCTGCCCCTGCTCTGTCCAGCCAGCGCCTGGCACGGCCCCAAACCCCAGCTTGGAGCCCTGCCATGATGCAGCCCAGGGCTGCAGCAAGGAGCATTAGTGGAGGTTGGAGGAGGTTCAGCCTCCATTACCCGCCGCTCATACAGACAAGACTCCCCCGTGCTAAGCTGATGGTGAGGTGGCTCTCAGCCCTGGGTACCCCAGGAAGTGTCACAGCTGTGTGTAAATACACAAGAGAGTAACTTTTATACAGTGGGCAACAGTGAGTTAGCCTAGGAATTTGTGATATTGACGAGGAAACTCACAGGATCTCATGAGTGGCTGAGTCCACAATTTATAAGCCAGAGGTGGGCAAACTAGGGCCCACGGGCCACATCTGTCCCGGCTCCTGAGCTCCTGGCTGGGGAGGCTAGCCCCCGGTCCCTCCCCTGCAGTCACGCTGCCACGCGGGCAGCGCTTTGGGCAGAGGAACTGTGCGCTCCTGCCGAGCAGAGCGGCAGTGTGTCTAGCTCCGCCCGGGCGGCATGGCAGCCAAACATGCTGCTCTGAGTGGCATGGTAAGTGGGCCGGGGGGTTGGATAAGGGCTGGGAGGGTCCCGGGGGGGCAGTTGGGACAGGGAGCAGGGGCGATTGGATGGGGTGGAGGTTCTGTGGGTGGGGGTCTGTCAGGGGGCAGGGAACAGGGGCGGTTGGATAGGCGTGAGGTCCCGGGGGGCCTGTCGGGGGCAGGGGTGTGGATGGGGTCAGGGCAGTCAGGGGACAGGGAGCAAGGTTAGATGGGGGTGGGATCCCAGGGGGCAGTTAAGGGTGGGGGTCCTGGGAGGGGGCGGTCAGAGGACAAGAAGCAGGAGGGGTTGGATGGGTCGGGGATTCTGAGGGGGGCAGTCAGGGGGTGGGAAGTGGGAGGAGTTGAATAGGGGGCGGGGGCCAGGCTGTTTGGGGAGGTAAAGCCTCCCCTACCCAGCCCTCCATACAGTTTTGCAACCCCAGTGTGACCCTTGGGCCAAAAAGTTTGCCCACCCCTGTTATAAGCAGAACACAGCCAGTGTCTAGCACCACACTTTTAAAAATGCCTACACCTTTTAAGTATGTTCTGTTAAAAAGATTCTGATCATTGCAGGATGGAGGGGAGGGTCAGGTCAATCGAGAAGGGACATAGCGGATAAGCCTGTTCTATGATAGAGAGACTGGCAGGATCCCTTGTCTGTCTGAATGCATTATTTACAGGGCGATCATGCATGCTTAGATGTAAGACTCTTTCCCAGTGCCGAAGAGTTGGCATGTACCACATATCCTAAAGGAAAGATCTTAAAGGCTGTTAACTATGCTACTGCTTCTAAAGCCATTTAAGTGGGAAGAAGCGGTGCAGAATCTATATTAGAAGCAGAGTCTAAACATGCCACGAGGTAGCACGTGCACACTAGAAAAGGCTGACTTCTCCTTTCCCCTCCCCACCCCACAATCCCCTGCAAAAGCTGTGTATAGATGGAGACACACTGCACTGAAAATAAATCCCCAAAGTGGGCAAGGGTATGCACTCCATACAAGCGGCTTTCCCTGACTCCCAGTGTTGCTGGAGTTTGGTATGTAATGTGGGTTTTTCCCCCTCTGTTCTGACTCCCTGCTGACAAGCTGGGCAAGGTCCCCTGTTCCCTGCTGCTCTTTTATTGAAGAAATGTTTTTTTCCTACCTTAAAAGCTTTATTGCAAAGCCATAAACCACTTCCCACCCTGCCTCCTCTTACCCTGCAACTAAGACTCCTCAAGTCATTAACAGATTTCTCACACACGAAGTTAAGAGGTGCCAAACATTATTATTATTATTATTAATAATGTCAACTCCAAGCCTTCAAAAACCACAAGTTGGGCCTGCAGAAACTGTGAGATTGTCATAAACCCTTTAAAAAACAACAACTGATCTTTATTTGACATCTCAGTTCTGAGCCTTTAGGCTTCATGTTTTCCAGCTTCTCTCTGTAGCCCTGAGGGCTAGAAACTTTTTTTTTAAATGCAAGCTGAGAGTCTCATCTCATCACATGACTCCAGGGGTTGGGGCCTTATGGGGAAACCTCAAATATTGCAATACTCCTGCTATAATCATAAGAGCTGGCAACACTGCCTTCACAACCAAATGCTTGAAGGTCAGTTCACTAGTAATTCATGCTCTCTTCATGGTACTTGATGGTACCACATGTGTGGGAGAGAGATAAGACTCTTGACCTCAAGGCCTGGTAGCTGTAGTAGGCAAAAGAGATCAGAAATCAATCAAATGGATGTGGTACTTAAAATATAACTTTAACAGACAGGAGCTGAACCGGTTCTATGCTTATCTTCTTACACATCGAGAAGCTTTCAATTTTGCAAGCCTAAAAGTGTGTCTCCTGCTCCACCTACCAGCACCGGAAATTCCCATAGCTCTCAACTAAACCTGTCTCAAACAGTCGACCTTAAACTCTCTTAGAAGCTGTGGCAGTGTGGTAAATCAATCAGCAGAGATGGCTGGAATTGGATTCCATTTCTTTAGAAAGAAATGGAGCGTCTGTCACAGAATCATAAAAGATTAGGGTCGGAAGAGACCTCAGGAGGTCATCTAGTCCAACCCCCACTAAATCACCCTACCCAGGGCTTTGTCAAGCTGGGCCTAAAAACCTCCAAGGAAGGAGATTCCATCCTCCCTAGGTAACCCATTCTATTGCTTCACCACCCTCCTCGTGAAATAGTTTTTCCTAATATCCAACCTAGACCTCCCCCACTACAACTTGAGACGATTGCTCCTTGTTCTGTCATCTGCCACCACTGTCGGCATTCTCTGTCCCCTCTAATTTGGAGTTTACTATCCCCGTTGGTCCAAAGCATCATGTGCTTTATTTACAGGGTGTTCTACAAGTGCTTGTCTCCCCAGACATGGGGAAGGAGATCTCTCATAGGCTTCTCTGGTCTGTCCTTCCCGCACTCCCCTCCTGGCTCTCTTCTTCTCAGAGGAGGAGCTGGATCACCTTGTTAATTGGTTAATCAGCTGATGCTTAATCAATGACCAATGTGGCCCATGTGGGGATGCTTACAAAGTGCAGGGTGATGACTCTAGGCTACCCTCCTCCTGTCACAAGGGCACTGCTGATTTCAAAGGTGTTGGAAGCGGCTGGAGCCCTCAGTGACTGCCTCTGTGTGGCTGTTTTTTATTTTATTTTTTTTCCAAATTAAATGAATGAAAATGTATGGAGTGTCATAGGGGTGCCCAGTACCTTACAGGTCCAATACAGGAGCAGAAACTTTTGGGAGATGCATACAGAATGCCCTGTGTTTGGCCTGCTTAGAAAATCAATGGTACATGTCTACGTGGGTGAGGGAGGAGCAGCTCCTTCAGCTCTTAGGGGGACAATGACCTTCTGGCAAATACGCAGCCTAATCTTCCCTTCCGGCCTTGAAAGTCCATCTAGTTACCAGCACTTGAACCATGCTGAGTTAGTCTTATCCTTACAACCGGGAGGGGTTATATCCTTTCCAGAGCTTTGAATTTTATACTTAGTATTATATTGCCAGACAGAACTGTGTATCCATAACAAGAATAACCCCTTTCTGAATCCCGCTAGTCTTTCTCAGTGATGTCTTGTGACTATGAGTTCCGCAGGCTGCTTTCACATGGTGTGGTGTGGGGGAGGGGGAAAGGGCTTTCCTTTGATCCATTTTTCAATTTAGTCCCCTTCATTATCATTGAATGTGTCTTTGTTTTTGTATCATGAGAAAGTGGAACTTCTATTCACCATCTGCCTTCTTTAGGTCATTTATTTTGTGGGCTTTTATCCTGTCCCCTTTCTCAGGTGCTTTCTGTGCTTTTATTAGGTCCCACTCTTCTCAATCTCTTCTCAGATGCGAGGGGTTTTGTTTGTTTGTATTTCGGGATGGTGGGATCTGGGAAGTGTGGGGAGAAAGGGAGAACACTCCTTAAGAGAAGATTATGTTAAAATAACAAATTAGCTGAAGTGTAAAGAGCTCCTATGCTGTTACTGTAGTGTGTGGAAACTGAATAGTAACCCTCTAAATAGTTACAGACTAAATGGCTACCACTCTGAATCAGCAAAAAGAACGAGGAGTACTTGTGGCACTTTCGAGACTAACAAATTTATTTGGGCATAAGCTTTTGTGGGCGAAAACCCACTTCATCGGATACATGCAGTAGGAAGATGTATATCTATATACGCACACAGGATCATGAAAAAATGGGTGTTGCCATACCAACTTTAAGGAAACTACTCAATTAAGGTGGGCTATTATCAGCAGGAGAAAAAAAATTGTTTCAGGTTCCCTCCTGTGACTTAAGCCACTGCCCTAAAATTGCTGTGTGAATTTTAATAAGGTTTCTGTTTTATTTCTGATTGTGGATAACCTTTTCAAAAGTGCCTAAGTCTCATTGCAAGTCAATAGGACTTAGGCTTCTGAATCATTCAAGTGCTTTTCAGAATGTTACCATGTATATGTAATAATATTCCTTTCTCGTTTGATATTTATACAAGTTTCCTTCCACCCCCCTTCCCTCTTTCCTAGCTCCTGTGCTGCTCCTTGCTAGTTTATTCCTTTTCTCATGTGCGTCTTCCCTTGGGTCCACTTGGGTTTCTTCCTAAATAACTTTCTTTGGGTTCCCCTCTCCTCCCCCCGCAGTGGATTTCACATCATTGTATTGCTTTGATCTCTCGCCGATTTCCTCATGTGCACTTGGCCACCCACCGGTCCCATTCAGCGTAACTGAAAAGAAATGTTTTTATGTTCCAGCCAGTCCCGCTTGCCTCTCGCGCTGCTGCGTGCAAAGGCCAGGGTGAGTTTGTCTGGCGTTTGGTGCCAGTCTCGGCTGAGCCAGTTAAAATGCTAGAGCTATTTGCATTCTGTCAGAAGCAGTGGTGGGTAACGTCCGTGTTGCTAGAGAGAAAAATGCTGCTGCGTATCAGAGGGTGCAAATCTTAGTTACAAGGTGGGATGGGGAGTAGCTTCCCCAGCCTCAGGAAATACGGAAAGGCTTGTGCAAGCAAAGTTTGGATTCTCAGTAGAACTGGCTGAACATTTTTGATCCATTTCTTTGTGGGGAGGGAGGGTGGGTGTCAAAAAGCCAAAACCCAGACTGGAAAAAAAATATCTAAATTGAAAAATGTTGGGGGGGGGGGGGTTGACTGAAAACTCCAACCTCCCCCACAAAATTCATACTCTGGCACAAGGTACATCCTTTCCCTACCAGCTCCAAGTGTCATCCCCCCCCTAGACACACCCTGGCTGCACTGCTCGGGACTCCCCCCTACTCAAAACTCCTACACTTATTGGAGCTACCTTCGCCCCGGAAGGGATGGAGTGTGGCACCTGGGATGTGTTTGTACAGAGAGATTTAGGGGGGGTGGCAATATTAAAAAGGTGGGAATCTGTGACGTGGGGCTGAGTCACATCCAGTCCAGGTGGTTCTTCCTTGGGAGATTTCCATCCGCATGTAGCAGCTCCCACTCCAGCGTGGGTGGCATGAGCAGTAAATATTGTACTAGCATTTCAGCCTGCGGGGTCCGGGCTACCTGCAGACATGGATCTGGCAGCAGCATCTGAACCAGACCTGATCAGAGGCTCCCGAATTCCCTCCTTCGTGGGAGAAACCTACACACGCCTGCTGTTCTCCTACTCACCTGCTCAGCCAAAGGAGAGCATCCCCCCCCCCCCATTGCAGTGTGCTGAAACCTTCCCATGGTGGGCACCGATTGGGGCGGGGGGAGCCTATGCCTGGCCATCTTGCTGACACCTAGCAATGTAAACGACTGTAGACCCAGCTTCCATCTCACTAAAATCCCTGAACATTAATAGTTTAGTCAGTTTTTTAATTGCTTCTGTGTCATGGTTGTATATATTTGGAAGTAGGTGGGTGAAAATAGCAGCAGCTTAGGAAGGTGGGGGTGGAATGCATTTTAAGTGTTTTTTAGGAAGGCTCAGGGGATGGGCACCAGTTTGTAAACAGTTTGGCCTGATTCACATCCCATAAAAGCCACCGAAAAGACTCCCATTGACTTCAGTGGGCTTTAACTTTGCCTCAATGAGACCCATTTTTTTGTTTGTTTTTTCTCTTTCCTTCTCTCTAATTTTTTGTGCTCTCTTCTCGGGAGCAGAAGTACCAGAATCCCACAAGAACCAGGAAGTACCGGCAATCTCACCTCAAGGACCTTATTTGGTTGCCGCCTTGCACTTCCCAGACATTCAAGGACTCGTGGTGGGTGTGGTAGGGAATCTGCCCTGACCCACATGTAGAGTGAAAGCCATGGAGTAGAGGGAGGAGCAGGAACTCCCCTCCTCGCTGGTCCTCTCATTGACACACCTTCCTGATAACTCCTCAAAGCCGCCCCCTGTACGTTCTCCCCACCCCACTCCTGGGATAGTTGTTGCAGTTTTTTATCCTAAGCCTGATGCGACTTCTCCAGACCTAGGAAGAGCTTTGGAGGTGGTGCAGTTCTAGCACAAGTCAGGTTAGCTCTTACTTTGAGCAGTTGTTAGTTTGATGTGCAGATGTGGTCGCCTCATCTCAAAAAAAATATATATATATATATAGGAATTGGAAAAGGGTTCAGAAAAGGGCAACAAAAATGATTTGGGGCATGTATGGAACAGCTGCCATGTAAGGAGAGATTAATAAGACTGGGACTTTTCATCTTGGAAAAGATGACTAAGGGGGGATAGGATAGAGGTCTATAAAATCATGACTGGTGTGGAGAAAGTAAATAAGGAAGTGTTATTTACTCCTTCTCAGAACACAAGAACTAGGGGTCACCAAATGAAATTAATAGGCAGCGGGTTTAAAACACACAAAAGGAAGCATTTTTTTCTCACAGTGAAGTCAACCTGTGGATAGGGTGACCAGAGGTCCCGATTTTATAGGGACAGTCCTGATATTTGGGGCTTTGTCTTATATAGGCACCTATTACCCCCCACCTCCTGTCCCGATTTTTTCACACTTGTTAGCTGGTCACCCTACCTGTGGAACTCCTTGCCAGAGGATATTGTGAAGGATCAGACAGACTATAACAGGGTTCAAAAAAGAACTAGATAAGTTCATGGAGGATAGGTCCATCAATGGCTATTAGCCTCTGTTTTCCAGAAGCTGGGAATGGGCAACAGGGGATGGATCACTTGATGATTCCTTCTGGGGCACCTGGCATTGGCCACTGTTGGAAGACAGGATTCTGGGCTAGATAGACCTTTGGTCTGACCCAGTATGGACGTTCTTAGGTTCTTATCAACCCAAACCATCTCCCACCACCTTCAAACTATGAGGCCAGAGCCCAGCTCCTGTCTCTCTCAAAGGGCCAAACGCTCCCCCTGATTTTAGGGTGTTCAAAATCAATATTCTGCCACTAACTTGAATCCTACTTTGCCTATTCCCTGCTGTTCGCTCCATCAGAGAAATGCAATTGTCCAGCATAAAGCATTTCCTACTAGATGACTTATTTCAGTGGTGTTCCAAAGGCAGCAGCTGCTGGAATGCACAAGAGCTCCAGAGTATTTTAATAAATATGAAAGTTTAAAACAAGTGCAGACATGCTGGCTCCTGCCACTGCTGCTCCCTTTCTAGTTCAGGGTGGCTCTTTTAATAACAGCAGAAGAAACAGCAAAGCAGGATGGAACAATCGGGGCGGGGGGGTGGGGGGAATTACCGTCCTGCTCCTAACATCTAACAAACCTCTTTCACTAGCGCTCGCTAGGGCACTCTGTCCCGCTCCAAACAGGCCCCGCTTTCTCACTGGAAGCGTCCCCAGCACTAGAATGCTGAGATTGTGTATGGAGTGTGTTTGTTTCTCTGATCACCAGGGACTATAATGGCTAAGTCAATCACTTGTCAGAAAGGGCTCATTATAGCTAGTATAGACAAGAAAACGGGTAGTCGATAGCACACTGTGCTCAGCAGGGTGCGTGGGATGGGGAAACTCACTCTTTTATTGCCCGTATAGTGCTTTGTGCTCGCTGTTAATATTGATGGAGTGCGCGTAACCGGCATGTAAAGGCTATGGCCGCTGCCAGGGGTAGAACCATGCTGGTTACTGTGAGGTGGTCATCAGTCCGTTCCAGGATTGCATAGACCACTCGGGAGTGTGAAATCCTGTGTGTTGACAGTAGGTAGCATGGTTGTGACAGTCATTCTGGGCGCCAGAAAATCAGAGAGAATCTCTGTGTCCCGCAGCCTTATTAAAGAATCCACTCTCGTATTAACTCTGACAGAGCTCTGTTTCTCTTCTGCTGTAAGAGAATGATGACGTTACTATTGGGTTTAAACCTGCTGCCCACCTACAAGCCACCTTTGTATGGGGTAGTGCCTACTCCATGACTGTAACCTTGTTATGGAGCTAGGGTGACCAGATGTCCCGATTTTATAGGGACAGTCCCGATATTTAGGGCTTTGTCTTATGTAGGCACCTATTACCCCCGCACCCCAGTCCCGATTTTTCACACTTGGTATCTGGCCACTCTATCTGGAGCTGTCATGGTCCGGGGGCCTGATTCTCCATTGTCCTGTACCTTGTCTAGACCCATGCACCAGATGAGAATGGCAGCCTTTGATATTCACTCTGTACTGGTATAACTGACTGCACAAGATGCAAGGCAATGGACAATCAGGTCCTGGTCTTCATAGGGTTTGCTTCAGGGGATCTCCATTTGCCTTCTTGCCTACCATCAGACACTTGTTCAACTTTTTTCCCCACTTCCTCACTGGTAACGACAGGAGGGTTTGTCTTCACACTCCTGTACTGCTGTTGCACAACAAAGTTATACAACTGCTGGGTCTTCTCTACCCAGGTGAGACCGGAACTGCCTTCTATCTCAGTCAGGGGACTGCTGTGTTACATCACAGGTCTCGCATCCGTTCCGTCTTGGTTGGGTGGCTGGGTTCTGTCGTGCATTCCCTGATCAGTGTGGACCAGTTGCCTTTCGGAGAACCATACTTTCTATTCCCTATAGGGGGTGGGGCTAGAGTACACTTCTGTAATGTCTGTCAATGTTATAGTCATAGGTGCCAACTTCCGCTGTACCCGGGGGGTGCTTGAACCCCCCTTCACCCCAGGCCCTGCCCCAACTCCACCCCTTCCCCCAAGCCCTTACCCTGCCTCTTACCACCCCTGCTCCGCTCTGCCTCTTCCCCGCCTCTTTCCGCCCCCTCCCCCCAGCACGCCCCATCCCTCCTGGAGCCGACCTGTACGCTGTGAAACAGCAGTTTGAGGAGGGCGGGAGGTGCCTGGAGGGCAGGGGAGGCGTGATCAGCGGCGTTGCAAGCAGGGGAGAATCTCTGGGGGCCGGGGGGGGGAGACGGGGAGTTTGGCTGCTGGTGGGTGCTGAGCACCCGCTAAGTTTTCTCCCTGGGTGCTCCAGCCCTGGAGCACCCACGGAGTTGGTGCCCATGGTTATCATTAGTAAGGGAACAAATTCCAATGCACCCTGGGAGGGATCATGGCTGAACCCTTCCACAGCTGTGTCTAAACCTGGCTGTCGCACGCACAGTTCTTCAACATCCACCCTTCTCTAAGTCACCTCTGCACAGAGGCAGGGCTAGCCCATTGGGGCCATAAGCAGGAATATTTTGCTTCCCCCCCCCATCTCCCCCACACACAACACATACTAATAATTAATAAGGAGCCCCCTTAAGCTGCTTGGGGCCCTAGGCCATTGCTTAGTCTGCTCATGCCTCCCACCGGCTCTGCCTCTGAAACATGGCAGATCTCTTCTAGCAATCAAATGTGAGATCAAATGCATTCCACTGGCTCCTGTCCTACTGCTCTTTGGTTGCGATGGCAAAAGGTGCAGTCTGGGTCCATTCTTATCGTGCTGATTATCCGTGGTTTTGCCCATCACCTCCTAGTCCGCTCTGATTTTGCCCCCTAAAGAGCAGAGCAGGCTCCAGGCACCAGCGAAGAAAGCAAGTGCTTGGGGCAGCTAATGGAAAGGGGCGGCACGTCTGGGTCTTCAGCAGCAATTCGGCAGTGGGTCCCTCAGTCCCTCTCTTCCTCTTTGAGCTGCCACCGAAAAGGAAGAGAGGGAGCGAAGGACCCGCCGCCGAAGAATGGAGCGGCACGATTGAGCTGCCGCCGATCGGCTTTTATCTTTCACACACACACACACACACACTTCGCTGCTTGGGGCGGCCAAAAAGCTGGAGCCGGCCCTGCCAAAGATGTTCCAAGAACTCTCTGCAGAGGGTTTTTTGTTGTTTTTGCTTCAAAACCAAACTTATTGGAATGGAGACTCTGTAGCATTAAGTCTTTGCGATGGAAGCCTAATCAAATGCCACATGACCAAAACCCTACGCTGCTGCAAGAATGAGATTTTTTTTTTTTCCCTTTTCAAAGTTAATCCCGCTAAGAGCCCGTGTAACGTAACCTTGTTTTCCCCATATCCATAGGCCTGGAAATTCAGCCGTTTGGACATTCCTGGCTGCGAATCCTGCCCTCGGCGAATGTATTTGATGCTGATACAAGGTCTCTTGGCTGCCTGTGCTCATGCCCGTCTGTTAAGATGGCACCGTGCCCAGGCACAAGATGGTGTGCTATTTTTTGCTGAAGCATAGGTGCCAAGCAGACCAGATGTTTTCAGCAGCAAAGTGAAATGGGAAGGCCGGGTCCCTTTTTAAATACTGACTCCCTGGGCAACGCCAGTGGATAGAGGTGGGTGGTGGCTTCTCTCCTCCATTTCATCCCAACCTTGCCATGACCCACCCTCCTTCACCAAAATGCTGTACGTTAATGGTATTTGCCAGGGCAGCTGATGCTGTTGACACTTGCTGTCTCGTTCCCATACTGAGCTGTCATAACATGCTGGCTAAGTGTGCCTAATCCCCACTGAGAATAAGAGGCTCCCACTGTCACTAGCTAACAGTTACTCATTTAGTCCAAGTGGCAGAGGGCTGTGCTTTGGAGCTGCAGGATCTGGGACTCTATCCCTGCTGCTGACCCGTCTGGGGGGGCTGTCTGTGGTTTGTATCGGTATTTTGCGGAGCTAACAGCAGGAGCGTGTGATATGCCGGTAATGGCCGGCTTTTGCCTTGAGGCACGCTTCTGAGCAAGAGCTGTTGCATGAACCGCACCGCTCAAGGGGTAGCCCAAGAGTTCTGTTACTTTGGCAGGCAGTAATTCACCGTTAGCCTATGGAAGCAGGCCATTGCCGCACGCACCTCTGTGGGGGGGCCAGCACAGTGGCAGGGTAGAGTCCTCCTCCATTCGCTGGGCACCTGCTTGGATGGTGAGGAGGTAAAAGTAAGCAGGTGCTGCACATGCCACCTACCCTGGGCATGGGGACCCAAGGACCAGGGGCTATGCTCAGGGGTGAAGGGAGGGGCAGGTTCTCCCTTGGGTGGGCCTACAGTCCAAGTCCAATCTAGCCTGAAATATGTTGTGCCACCCTTTAGTGGCAGATTTTTTTTTAAAGGGCTCAGAGCTCCTGATTGGAGCTAGTTTTTTTTTTCTTCAAAACTGCTGAGCACTTAAATGCTGACCTCCTCTGAAATTCTGGCCCTTGGTGCCGTAAGTCCTGGGTTCTGTCCTGTGGGAGGCGGGAGGGTTTTGTTTTTGTTTTTAAAGTGACCATACATTCTTGTTTGTGCATCGTGTCCCTCCCTTCCCTGGGTGATAGGCCCTGGCAGCGACTTTCCGGGGAGAAATCTCATCCCACCTAGTTTTTTCTTAAAACAAAACCGTTTCCCTAAGTGTGTACGTGTAACAGCACTGGGGAGTGAGCCGTGCAAGGCAGATCTGAGCAATCCTGCAATAGCTGGTCATCTATGAATAGGCTTGGGCAGAATTTGATTTTTTAAAAATATATATATTCAATTTATAATTATATAATTTGTATATATATTTTTTAAATATAGAGAGAAAGATAACATGGTTTGTTTTTAAGCATTTGTTTACTGATTAAAATTTTCACAGTTGCAGGAAATGTGGGGTGGGGGAGGTCACACAATAATGACAGTCGACAACGAGATTCAAAAAGTTAAAACTTAAAATACAACTTGTCAAAATAGGCAAAGTAAGAAAACTGCTGCTTCAGAACTTAGAGTTTGATTTAAGGCTATTTACTTTGCCTATCTGGTATATTCTGATGATTATTAATGGAAATATTTTTTTCTTTGGTTTGGGTGTGTATGGTGAAACTGACGTTGATTTGAGATTTACGGATTAAAGGTCTTTAATCCTTCCAAGCCTATCTGAGACACCTTCCAGTGCAAGAAAGGAACCTTGGAGTTTTCACATCAGCCAGTAGAGAATAAGTAGTAGCAAAGCCACCTGGGTCTCTGAATCATAGAATATCAGGGTTGGAAGGGAGGTTATCCAGTCCAACCCCCTGCTCAAAGCAGGACTAATCCCCAGATGGATTTTTGCCCTAGATCCCTAAACAGCCCCATCAAGGATTGATCTCACAAGCCTGGGTTTAGCAGGCCAACACCCAAACCACTGAGCTATCCCTCCCCTATGTAGTCAGTGCTTAATTTGTCCCAGGTCTGAGCACCTCTGGGCTGGGCAGTTCATAGTCTCGGCACCTCTGGGCTGGCTGCATCAGTTATGAATGTAAAAAAATTGAGTAAGCCCCAGCACCTGTTTGCTTGCGCCCCAGCACCTCTTTCATTACAAATTAAGCCCTGTGTGCAGCCCTCTGCTGAGCAAGATGGAAATGACCCCACGGTGGATGTGTGTTCCACCTGGTACAATACACTCTCTCTCTCTCTCTCTCTCCTTGCTGACAGCAGCGAGGGCTGAGTGCTTCCTCTCCTCCAATCCCTCTGGGCCCCACTGAACTACAGCCCTGGCGTGTGCTCAGGAAGAACCTGTCAACAGCAGGGAGGACTTAGAGACGAGCACAAAACGCTAAGCAGTGAAAGTAAACCGTTTGTAAACTGAACACGGCCCTAACAGATGGATTCCACTGAGTCGGGCCTTCCCGGGGGTGGTGCTGCTTGTCAGGGACTGAAGAGGGAGGCACCTCTTCTCATGAGGCTGATTCAGTGCAGCGAAAGGGCAAGTGGAGTATGGCAGGGTTAGGGTGCTCTAGCCCCTTCCTTTGTTGAGCCTGGGAGTTACGGTTCAAGGTAGGTGACTGAGTAGCGTAGGCAGTTTATAGCCCCGGCACCTCTGGACTTGCCGCCTCCGTTGTGAAAGTAAATAAATCGCTTGAGCCCCAGCACCTCTTTCCTTGCAAATTACGCAAGGCAGAGCGAGAATTCTGCACTCTGAACACTAATAATACTTTGAATTGTTAAGTGACTTGTGACCACAGGCGCCGGCTTCCTCCAGGCCCCGGGGGTGCTCAATCGCCTGCATTTCCCCAGGCCCCATCCCCACCCGACCCCTTCCCCCAAACTCTCACCCCTGTCCTGCCTCTTCCCTCCCCTCACTTCCCCAGAGCCTCCTGCATGCCGGGGAACAGCTGATAAGGGAGGGGGAGAAGTTGATCGGCTGGTGGGAGAGGGGGGGGAACTGGCTACTGGTGGGTGCGGAGCACCCACAGAGTCGACGCCTAGGCTTGTCACACAAGAAATCAAGTGACAGAATTGGGACAAGGACACGGGAATCCTGGCTCCTGTACTTTAGTCACTTCCTTTGGATAGCATTTCTGACAGGAAGCTCCTGCTTATGCTTGTGGCAGCATCCACAGCCCAAAGGAGACTCCTGGAAGAGAACTGTTTCCCCTTGATAACTGAGGAACTTGACATTTTTTTAAAGTAAGCAAAAAATCACCAGTAACTTTTGGGAATGTTCTGAACAACCACCCCCAGTGCTGGTATTTATTGCACCTCTGGGCAGAACAATGACTCCTATACGATGTCTCTTTCATATTCCATGTGGCAGTCAGCCCTTTATGATTACATCATACTTGGGTATGTTTAAATTAAAACAGATTTAAGGCTCTATTGTTGTTGCCACGCATAAAGTGGCCCCTGGGAAAGGCTACTCATCTTCCTGATTGTAGCTTAGTGTTTTGGGAATAAAACATCCTTTCACTACATAAGTACTGTACGTATGTACATGCCTGCACACACATTAAAGACTTTTATCAAAAAGTGAATGACTCACAAATGTAGAGGGTTTACACTGGAGATGAAATTTGCCTTTAACAGTCGCTCTAAAATAACCCCCAAATCACACTCTGACAAAATAATGTAAACTTGCCTTGTATAATTCCTCCCTCTCCTTGCTCCCCCACCAAGGAATTTGATTCTTCACAACAATACTAAAAAACAAAAGTTATAGCATCTCTTGCAATATGTGACCCTGTATTTACCAGTGATTGACTTGAAAATCAAACTACAGTGAACTGCATCTGTGCAACTAATTAACCAGCTCAGTGCTTATGCAGAGTCATAGTGAGCCGCTTACAGTGAATTTGAACTCTGGCAAACTGTCTCAGGCTCTTGGGAGTAAAAACCTGCATTTTGATGGCAGTTGGCTGGCTGCGTTTGTGGAAGTTGGAACAGTGATCTGATGATTTGCCAATCATCATGCAACATGCATGATCTGACTCTTTCCCCGATGTCCCACATGGGATCTTTCTGCTGCTTTGTTGCTCCAGGAAATATAATTGGATTTTTAAACCCTTTTTTTTTTTTTTTTCCTGTTTGGTAGACACAGGAAACCAATGTAGTTGGCTATGTGCTTCCAAAGAGATAAAATGCAGCCTTTGAGGGAAAATTGTTCGTTTCTTGTCCTTTTGTTTTGTGGCATTATTTAGTAGACAAAAACTAGTTTGCTTAGCTCTAACGTTGAATCCACTCAGACACTGGGAGGTTGAATTTTTGACTCAAAATCTAATGTTTGAGTACTTGTCTGTACTGAGGGGCTCCTGGGGAAAACTGAAGGTAGGCGTTGGGATGGGGAGCTTGGGGTCAGGAGAAATCCAGTGGTGAAAACAGGAGTGGAAAGCATGAAGAATTATAAAACAAACGCAGATAGATTGCGATTTAACAGAATAGAAGAGCTTCATTTTGGCTGGATGGATTCTGCCACTGTGTTGACGTCTCTGAAAAAGACTTAAATTCAGATAAGCAAGAGGCGAATGTAGGCATTTTATGGGAGATCGAGAGACTTCAGATCTACTTTTTCCTGATCAAAAGCAAGTCTCTTGCTTCCCTGAAGTGGACAAGGAAAAGGCTAGATGGAGGTTGAGAGGAAAGAGCAAGTTCTTCTGGCAAAATGACTAATAAGCAAGTTCTGACATTTAAGCCTCAAGGTATGTTTAATTAGTTTAAAGTTCTCAGTTCACTCCCACTTGTCCTGCTCCAGTCCTAATTAATTTCTACTAGACTCCCCTTTAAAGCTTTTGACCTAATCATGTACTCCTTTACTGGAGCAAAACTCCCACTGACTCCAATGGGAGTTCTGTCTACATCAAAAGCATGCATTGAGGCCCTTCAGCACGCCAGGCAGGGGAAAGGAGAGTCGTCCCTTTGTGTTCAGAGGACTATTGTCTGCATGAAATACCCATACAGGGCCAGAGAGATTTGGGAAATTTCTGCAGAGGGAGATTGACAAGAAGGATATTTAGGAGGTCTGAAAAATGCCCGGGGGGACAGGGAAGTTAGAGATTTTCAGTCTGTTTTCAGGATTTAAAGGATTTAAATTTAATATTCCCTGAGGTGGGAGGGGCCAAGGGCAAATGCAGAGGACTCTCAGGGCATGTCTACACTATGAAATTAGGTCGATTTTATAGAAGTCGATCTTTAGTAAGTGATTTTATACAGTCGATCGTGCGTGTCGCCACTAAGCGCATTAGGTCGGTGGAGTGCGTCCTCAGTACCGTGGCTAGCATCGACTCACTGAGTGGTGCACTGTGGGTAGCTATCCCTCAGTCCCCGCTGCCCATTGGAATTCTGGGTTAAGCTCCCAATTTCTGATGGGGCAAAAACAGTGTTGCGGGTGATTTTGGGTACATGTCGTCCGTCTCCCCTCCCTCCCTCCTTGTTTGCCGTTGCTTTCAATCGTATTGCACCTTTTTTCCTATGTTATCCATGCAGACGTCATAGCATGGCAAGCATGGAGCCCGCTCAGCTACACACTGCTTTTGTGAGCATTGTAAACACCTCACACATTATCCTGCAGTATGTGCAGAGCCTAGCTAGGAGCCGCCAGCACGAGGAAGATTGTGAGGAGGACATGGTCACAGACATTCCTGAAAGCACGGGATGCACCATTTGGGATATGGTGGCATTGGGGCATGTTGATAGAGTGGAACGCTGATTCTGGGCCTGGCAAACAAGCACAGACTGGTGGGACCGCATAGTGTTGCAGGAATGGGATGATTCCCAGTGGCTGTGAAACTTTCGCATGTGTAAGGCCACTTTCCTGGAACTTTGTGAGTTGCTTTCCCCCACCCTGAAGTGCAGGAATACCAAGATGAGACCTGCCCTGACAGTTGAGAAGCAAGTGGCAATAGCCCTGTGGAAGCTTGCAACGGCTGACTGCTCCCGGTCAGTCGGGAATCAATTCAGAGTGGGCAAATCTACTGTGGGAGCTGCTTTGATCCTAGTAGCCAGGGCAACCTTCTGCTAACAAGGATAGTGACTCTTGGAAATGTGCAGGTCATAGTGGATGGCTTTGCTGCAATGGGGTTCCCTAACTGTGGTGCGGCGATAAAATGCATATCCCTACATAAACCACAAGGGGTACTTCTCATGTAAAATCGTGATGGATTCTCTGGGTTCAATATCAGGATGGGTTCCTTGGTTACACCAAATTCTTGCACCTTGAACACACCTGATCTCGGAAGCTAAGCAAGGTCAGGCCTGGTTAATATTTGGATGGGAGACCTCGTGGGAATATTGGGTGCTATGTGGTTTGTTTGTTTGTTTGTTGTTTTTTTTAAAGTAGGAGGTGGGATCTCAGTAAGACTTAGCTTGTTCTAACATATGGCTTTTAACGGCACAGACAACAAATTTAGACATTGGGTAAGTGATGTAGCCACTCTACAGGTATCACTATTGTATCACGGCAACATCATCTAGAGACATTAAGCAATCTGTTCAACATCAGGATGATAAAGAGGACAGTCCATAACCAGGTGGCGTGCTGTTCATTCTTGAGCTCCATGGCGGCAGGACTGGGAGAGTTCAGGAAGCCCCAATGATAAAGAATTAAGTTAAATTGCCCGTGACCATAACCTATCCTTTTGCAACGAAGAAAGATCTTCTGGTTCATATGGCTATTCTGAAGGACATGAGCGAGCTGATCCTGGAGGACTATGAGAAGCAGATCTGAGTTGTCTATCTGCCAAGAAATTTACCATCAATCCAAAATGCAGTCCTACACTACCTATTTCTGCTGTTCCTTAGACAGGTCATGCCTGATGTACAGTCTGAGAGACTCCACTATTTCACTTTAGCTGGCATTTTTGATGTGGCTTTGAGATGAAATTGTGAAGTCAGCTGCTTGATAGGTGGCTACAGGCAGTAATGCGTCCAAGGCCCTGCTTTCATTCCTAATAGTCAGTGGCAAGCCTGCAGAGAAGTGCGACTCTCGACTGGATTGTAGTGTGCCTTCTCAATGTGTTAAAAAGGACAAAGCGTGGCCAAGCTCAATCCCCGAATAAGTAAGGTGCAGTTCAAAAACAATTGGCTGATTATTCAGAAGAACCTGCAGCTGTTGATGAGCAAACTGGGGGGCCGAATGGAGACAAGATGGATGCGGTCTGTAATGAGTTTAGTTCAAGTACTTTTCGAAGTGGCAACTTAGCCAAGGTGTCAAGGTCAGATGACAGGCATTACTCCAGCTCCTCAAAGCTCCTTCTGGCTATTGCCAGACACATGTTGCCAATGTGCGCAAACTTAGTTGCCGAGATTGATGGCAGATCAGTTGTACATATATGAGAGCACTGGAGCAACTGCAGATCCCTGGGGAGGTCCATTGTTCATACAACATGGACGACTTGAACCATCTCCACATCTGACCATTTTTAACAACAGTGATCATCTCATAATAAACTCTACAAGTTTGTTGTCTGGGACCCACGGAATATAATTTTAAGACTAGTCCATGGTGCCACACTGTCATGCCAACCAAAGGTAACAAAAATGATGCTGACCTTCTGTCCTGCCTCAAAGGCATGTGTAGTAAAAGATGTCGGTCTAATCACTTGCTCCTCAGCCTATGGCCCGGTCAGATCCCTGCCTGGTAGCAAGGTAACTGTGGGTCAATTTAAAGGCAACAGTCATCTAAGTACCAGTCTCTAGAGCGACTTAAAAGTGAAGCTGATCAGAGCAATTGGGTGATAGTTTTTCGGGTCAACTGCCTTCCTTCCAAGTTTGAGAAGTGCCACAATGTGTGACCTGCCCCAGATCTCTGGACTGCGCAGTATTCCAGACAAGTATTTTAGCATGTTTAGCAGAAAGTCGCAACAGGATATGCTTATGTGATGCACACACTCCCCATGGATGTCAAGCTCAGGAGCCTTGTAAGGTTTGAAGAAAGAAATCCCTGATCCCAGGTCCTCCCTAGTGAATGGCTGGGATGAGCTGGAGTCAGAGGAAGAGGCCGACTAAATCTTCCTGGGAGCAGACACCTTCCAACAGTGATCGCGATTTGTAATTGCTGGCTGGCTGTCGGCCACAAAGGGGCTGCCACCACCGCATTTGCAGAGATGTGTAAGGTTTTCAGGCAGAGCAGACTCCTAAAGGCCATGAAGACCCCAGGCCCTACCGCTACAGTGCGTGAACTCCAGGCTTTCAATGCATTCGTGCCACTTTCCTGCCTCTTACCACTGAGCCATTCCATTAGCATATTAGCAGCTTGTGTTGTCCCCTCAGGTGAAGCAGACTGTCAGCGTTCTTGAAAGAGGTTGTCATGGTCATCCCAGCAGGGGATACGGATCCTATGAAAACCACGCGGAACTGACTTTCCACAGGACCTAGCAATAGCCACATAGTGCCAGTTCTCTGCTTGCCGCTCCTTATGCAGCTCCAGTAATGTAAAGGAATGGACGGGCCCCTTGGAGTAACTCCTGTGTTAAGGGGTCTTTCTGGTGCCTATGCATGCATCACCCCACTCCCCCTGGCTGGGGTGTGTCACGGTCTCTGCCTATCCTGGGCTGGTGGAGCAAGCCCCATGGGGGTTGCATTGCAGGAATCCACTGTCTCTTAGGGCTTTGGGGATTGTTCATGGCCTGGCATCTCCTG
The DNA here is from genome assembly GCF_013100865.1 of Trachemys scripta elegans. NCBI lineage: Eukaryota > Metazoa > Chordata > Testudines > Emydidae > Trachemys > Trachemys scripta. The sequence goes on along the minus strand of NC_048304.1, from coordinate 10,618,202 downwards.
AGAGGAAGAGCTCAGAACTGGAGCCAAAGCTCCCAAGTTTTTGGCAGCTCTGGGTGCCTCTCACTGATTTTTTCCCATCCACCCTGCTCCAAGCAGTAGAAGCAAGTGTCAGGGTGGACAGGTCCTCTCCCGCCTCCTCCGTATACACCCCCACATTTTAGCATTGTGAGCTCAGACGTGAAAGAGGGAGAGGCAGGAATCCATCTCCCCCCTGGCTGACCCCCAAGCAGTGAGATCAGCTGTGTCGGGGAGGTAGGAATGGACTCCTGTCTCCCCTCCTGGCTTTCCCAGAGCAATGGGAGTAGGGTGGCTGGGAATGGAGGGCAGGATCAGTGCCTCAGCAAGGGTGGGTGGGGACTAGCGCGAAGGGAGGCAGTGGAGATTGTACAGGGAGGGGTGGGTGGCACTTGGCAGCCCTATCAGCACAAATAAAAACTTCAGCCAAGCGAGTGCCTTATCTGATGGGGGAGCATAATGTGTCACGAGAGACTGAGGAATGACTACAGAGTGCCCTGTAGACTCACTCTGCTGGAGCGTGCAGGACGACAGAGGAGGGGTCTGTGTGGGCAGCCGGCCAGGCAGCATGGCAGAGGAAATGTTTTCCGTAACCAGACACTCGCTATACTCCCACCCCTGTGTGTGTGTGTGTGTGTGTGTGTGTGTGTGTGTGTGTGTATCAATGATTCTCAGACTGCCTCTTTTCCAAACTTCCCTTTCAGCTCATGGGCTCAAGACCTTGTATAAATATAATGGCTAATTACAAGGTTCCTGCCCTTTGAGATTCACCCTTATAGATCCTCAATCCAGGGGCAGGCTTCCTTTAAATGGCACCGTCTCAGATGCCCACTCACTCCACACCTCCCTTCCCTTGAGAGCCAAGAAGCATGCCTAGTCCTAACTGGTCTCCAGTGCCTTCTGCCAGCCGCCGGAGCACCCCTCCGTGTCCTCCATTAGCGCTGGCTGAAAATTTTCAGTTGAAGCTGTTTGTAGATTTCACTTTGGATTTTCAGCAGAACCAACTGTTTCTTGACAGTGTCTGGCTTCCTCCTGAGGAAAACTTTGATATTTAATTAAAAAAAAAAAAAAAGCTTTTGAACTGAAATAATTCAATTCAGAAATGCTGCCGCAATGTCTCATAAGAGTGGCACCTTATGTTCCCATTCTCTGTAGTCCAGGCTCCCCTTGGACTATATTGCCCATGATGCACCATGAGCACAGGACTCTCACCGAGGACTGAAGCATTGTTCCCTTTCACCAAGGGGGAGACCATTATGCAGCAGGTTTAAAACAAGCAGAAGGAAGTATTTCTTCACACTCAACACAGTCAACCTGTGGAACTCCTTGCCTGAGGATGTTGTGAAGGCCAAACCTATAACAGGGTTCAAAAAAGAACTAGATAAATTCCTGGAGAATAGGTCATCAATGGCTGTTAGCCAGGATGGGCAGGGATGGTGTCCCTAGCCTCTGTTTGTCAGAAGCTGGGAATGGGAGACAGGGGATGGATCACTTGATGATTCCCTGTTCTGTTCATTCCCTCTGAGCACCTGGCATTGGCCAGTGTCGGAAAACAGGATACTGGACCAGATGGACCTTTGGTCTGACCCAGTATGGCTGTTCTGATGTTCCTATGCATCATGGGAGATGAAATCAAACCAGGGAGTCCACCCTATAAAAGAAAAAAGGGTCTGGGGCAGGGGAGCATTTCCAGACAAAAACATGTTTTTCAGCAAAAAGAATAGGCTATTGTTGTGATAAACCTGCTGGCTCCTTACTGGGGATTTTCCTTCCCTCCTAGCAGAGTTGGAGGGAAAGGATGAAGCCAGTAGAGGACACTGTTACCCAGTGGAACATCCAGCCCAGCTGATAGATTGCTCTGTAATCCCTAGAGACTAGAAAAGAAAGTAGTATCTTGAGATTGGGGGTGGGGGGGTTTCAGGGTGGAGCGAGCTGATTTGTGGGTGTGGGGGTATCACAAAATACCCCCCCCCCCATGAAGAAAAATTCAGTTACACTTTTTTTTAATTTGATGATGATGAAAAATGGAAAAGTTGCTCCTAAACTCTTCCGGCCGTTCGCTTTCCTCCCCTTGCAAAACAGCTGGTTTTGAATTAGAACTTATTTATCAGATTTCCCAACATGCACCTTCATGCTTTCTCCCATGCTGCCCCCTGTGCATGGAAGACATTCCCCGTAGAGCTCTGAATAACCATCTTGCTGTCCTCCCACACCCCTCTCCTTACCTGCAAAGCACTTGCCAATGGCTAGGCAGCCAGTATGCACTGTGCTGTGACCGCTGCTTATCCTGCCATTCACATTTGTCTCACAGTTACCTTGTGTGCTCAGTCTGGTTTTTGTAGCCACCATTGTGTCTTGTTTTATACCTGCTAGGTAAGCCCTTTGGGGAAGGGATCTTCTTTTTGTTAGATGCTGTATAAACCCATAGCACGATGGGGCCCTGGTCCGGGCCCCTATATACAATCATAATTAGAGATGGTGTAATACCACCAGACCCTGGTTGTCGGCGGGCAGGATTGAACCTGGGATCTCTGGAGCTAAATGCATGAGCCTCTACCGCATGAGCTAAAAGCCACATGCCCCTTAGTAAGGCCTGGTCTACGCTGGGGGGGGATCGATCTAAGATACGCAACTTCAGCTACGAGAATACCGTAGCTAAAGTCGACGTATCTTAGATCGACTTACCTCCCATCCTCACGGCGCATGATCGACGGCCGCGGCGCGCCCCTCTCCCCTCCCCCCCCCCGTCGACTCCGCTTCTGCCTCTCACCCTGGTGGAGTTCCGGAGTCGACGGAGAGCGCGTTCAGGGATCGCTTTATTGCGTCTAGACGAGACGCGATAAATCGATCCCTGATAGATGGATCGCTACCCGCCGATCCGGCAGGTAGTGTGGACATGTAGCAGACTCATCAATCTCTAAGTGGTCTCAGTGCCACTCGAGGGGACGGAGCACCACACCCAGGAGTTGTGTGGGTTACAATGGCAAGAAAAAGTTCCATGAAACATTCTTCTGCAAGAATTTGCCAATTTTTTTTTAATTGAAGTGTTTTGCAGAGACGGTTTGATTTTGATGAAGTTCTGATGGAATCCTGCCTGCCAAGCAGGTTTTCTGCCAGATCACCTGTCTGGCTCCTTGGCAGCCTGCTTTGGAAGTCTTCCAGACTCCCAGCTCTTCAGTAGGCCTCCTGGCAGGCTGACCGGGAGCTGGGAGTCGGCGTGCCCCAGTTCCCAGGATTGTGGCTACTTGGCAGGTTGGGCTGCCAGGTTCCCCAGCTCTGGTGCAGTACACCAAGCGCACGGCCCTAGAGCGTGGGCTCCATTCCCTTTGGCAGAGAATTTTGAAACTTTGGGGTTTTGTTCCAACTCCGATTGAAATCCTCCACAAGTTACCTTTCTCCACCTAGCTCTAATTGTAATAATAATGGAACGGCCCGAACGATAGAATAAGAAGCAGTGTTTGGAGTATATTTTTAACATCACCTTTATTTAAACGTGAAGGTTAACATCTCCTGGCACACGGAGAGCTATTCTTCTCTTGCTGATGAAGAAAATATTTCTCTGTACATCTGGTTCATATTTTTCTTTAGGTTGCTGCCAGAAACAATTCCAAAAACAGAAAGCAGAACCGAGTAGGATGAATGTATACATTTCTAAAGGATTCCTTCACCGTTCTCCTCTGCCCCAAACTCAATATTCCTACTTAGAAATCTTTTCGTTTCTTTTTTTTTTTTAAATTAGCTTTCTTTTCTTAATGTGAAAACATATGGTCTAATTAACTTTGGAACATTGCTGCTGCAATCGTATAAACGATCTACATTTAGAAAATAATTACAGTGAATATGACAAGAAAAATATTCCGTTGTAGAAAATGTTTTTCCTAATTGTTCTAACCCTATTATCTTTCCAGTCAGATTTGTCTGGAAAGTCTTATTAATGACTGCATGCCATGATTCTTATGTTGGGGCTTTTAATTTTCAAGCCCAGAGAAATGTTGTCTTTCTTAGAAATCCAAATTTTCCCATTAGAAAAGGGGACATGGGGTGAGGAGTGTTTTGAGATAAGGATTACATTGTATCCAGACCTCAGTAAGTGTGTGAGTGGGGTGAGGGTGGGCTTGGGCTCAGGCTCAGATAAACATTTCCTGTTTTGGTCCTTCTCAGTTTTGAATAGTCAGGCAAAATCCAGAGGTGGTTTTGGTTTTGGAAACCTCATTGGTTGGGGTTCAAAACAAAGGATGGTTCAGATCCAAGCTCTGGTTTATCCAAACCCTCACTAGCTGGGACGTACTGGGCAGAGGAAGGGGCCTTATTGGTCCTAATTTTGGCCCATCTCTCGTTCAATACATATGAATGCTAGTTGGCCTTCTGTACCCATCTACAGGACGCCAACCAGCTGACAAACACAATGTTGTCATAGCACCAAACTCCTGCTATTGTCTCTGTTGTCGAGGAAGCAAAGCATTTAAAAGCTACTGGTTTTAGATAATCAGGAACAGAGAATCTGCATTAAGAATGTAATGTGCAACCCAAAATGATTTATATTGCTAATGGGAGTACTTGCTGGGTTGCAGTCAGATACTACGCTGATTTTTTTTTGACAGTGCATCCAACTTTTCTTGGGGCAAAAAATGCTCATTTTGCAAGCAATTATTTATAAACATTTGCAAATGTTTTATTGTGAGGTTTTTGTTGTTAATCTTTCTTTTTTTTTTTTTTTTTTTTTTTTCAGGGGAAAAATGTGGGTTGGGGGTGGAAAACACATACCCAATCTGTATATTTCCAACTACAGTACCTTCTCTGGTATCTGCCTGTAAAAGAGAAATGCAGGCATGTGTTATGTATAAATTTGTAAATGGAAATTTTGAACTGAATATTTTAGCTAATCTGGGTTTAATGTCCTGATGTAATACAATCCAGCCTGATTAGACTAAATGATCCATAAAACATACATTACTTGGAAGGAGGGAGGGGAAGAGGTTGTTTTGTTTTTTGCAGTTTGGGATTAGTCAGCTAGTTGCTGAGCATCCTTGCCTCCCATCCAAAACATCAGGAAACTGAGCGTTAAGCACCTCATGGAAGAGTGAGATCAGTCCTGAACAATCAGTGAAGGACTGCATCGCTCTTGACCTGATGTCAAGTTGTAGGGACAGAGCTAATTTGCTGACTCACCATAGTAGCCAGACCAGATGGGTTTCATTAGATTCACTCAAACATAAATGGGTGAGTTGCTTTGTGACGCACAAAAGCTAGAAGGGCCAAAGACAGAAATAGAAGAAAAGAAAAGAAAACTTAAGCTCAGGAATAGAACTATCTATGAGTACTTTTGTCCATGTTCACACCTGTTCTTTGTCACTTAAACCTTGTCTGCACTAAAAGGAAAAGTTGATCTAAGTTACATAGTTTGAGTTACGTGAATAGCATAATGCAAATCAACGTAGCTTAGATCTACTTACCACGGGGTCCACACTACGGGACGTTGACGGGAGACTCTCTCCTGCTGACTCCCCTTACTCTTCTCGATCAGGTGGAGTACAGGAGTCGACGGGAAAGCAATCGGCGGTCGATTTTAGCAGGTCTTCACTAGTGAATGGGCTTTTTGTCACATGAATGTTTGAGGAATGATCTGTTTGTATCAGAAGTGCTGAGACTCTGGCTATAAAGGGAATGAAAATAATACTCAGGTGTGACTCTAAGTGAGCAGTTGCACAGTGAATAATGAACAGTCAAACCACATGCTCCGCAAGTGACCCATAGCGTTCAGTATTTATTGCACTGATAGAAGTGAAGAGTGGTACCTCTCTTTCAAATGGGGCCAGTGTGGGAGGAAGGGCTGTGAAACAGGGCCTACTGTATTTGCTGCAATGAATTGCTCATGCAATAAGCACCGCATTCTGCTATGTGGTCATGGCTAAGGGATAAATTAATGCTTTAAAAAAAAAAAAACGGTGAAATTTTAAAATTCCTAAAGACTGTAAAGGAAGGGAAACAGATGATCCAGCAAAGAAATGGGCTCCTCACTTCTTGAATAAACCATTATAGCCTTAAACAAGTTCAAACTAATTTCCCAAGCCTGCAACTGAATGGTTAATAAACCAACCCCTAATTAACCCTTTAATTGGCTAGTTCACCTATATTGGATAGCTGTTCCATGTTGCTACTCCTTATTATTACACTGGAATAAAAACAAATTTTGATGGTCATAAATCTCCTACCAAGGTTGTATTTAAAGGGAGTCTGACATGGCAAGATGTGCAGATATTTGGGATCTGACCTTTATTTAGATATGTATCAATCAGTAAAGTGTCATTAAACTAAGTCACCTTTCTGACATTGGAACAACATCATTTAAAAAATGAACTTGTCTTTTACCACATTTTGTTAAATGATTAATTTTCCTTAGATTAACTTAAAATGATCCCATTAAAAATGTACTTTTTTTTTTCCTTGAAAGCACTGCTCATTAGACTATCATTTTAAGTAATTAAATCAGAATAAATGGCTCTGTGAAGATATTTTAATGTAACACCTAATTATATCTGACCTACACTCTGAACTATAATCATTAACTACATGAACTGTGTAATGTTCTGCAGACTCTTTAATAATGTATATGGAATGAATTCAGCTGCATGACATTGTAAGCTGGAGTTGTTAGATAATACACACCTGTATCTGGATGGGATCGTAGACATGGGTCTGCCTGTCAAGTTGTTTCCTAGCAACCTGTTTTATATTTCTTGATTTACGGGGTTTATTCTGCCCCCACTGACGTCAATGGCACAGGATCAGGCCCATCGAGAAATCAGGCTTGAATCTGAACTCACACTGCTTCTGATATCATTGGTTTTACTCCTCCTTTACACTGGTGTGAAAGCAGAACTGGGCCGACTACATTTATGTTCCACCTGAATGTTGAATTGTGACACTAAATTCTGTAGGATTCATCTAATAAACATGTAACCTCAGTGTTGCATTTGTACATTTCTGATGTTGTGACGGAATTGTTCGATTCAGAAGCTCAGGGCTTTGGCGCGAACACTAATCCTTCTGCAATAAAACGCAGCTGCACTTTGATTTCTAAATGCAGTTTTCAAGATTTTATGATCCAATTGTATCATTTTTCCACCGAATAATACTCCATAAGAGTCACTGGAGTCAGGACCAATTTAAGTAAACTTCTGTGGGGAAAATCAGCCGGTTGGAAGGATTCCCGGCTCTTCCTTCACCTTTCCTCAAGTACGAATGAATAAACTACAAATTAGTGACTTTTTTTTTTTTTTGATGCTCTTGTGCTTTTTTTAAAAGCTGCAGTGGATGGGCTATCCGCTTTAAAAAGAGATATTGTGAGTTTTCTGCCTTTACAGAAAGAAAATGAAAGCCCCATATTGTAGCAAAACTAAAAATTGCTAGTGCCACCTATTGGTGGAAAGTTGTAGATTACAAACCAATTAACTTCTGATCTGCATATTATTGCTCAGTTGATAGGGGATAAGTGATTGATAGAGGAATAATATTCAGATTGTTAGTTCTAAACATTTACTAACATTTAACTTGAAATAAGGTCTTGGATTTCCTAATTTATACTGGCCCTGATTTTTGCAAACATGGCCAGGCCTGCTTTGACGCACAAACTGCTCACCATGAACAGCTCTGGGTTTGTGCATGCAGTGGGAAGTTGTCATACAAACCTAGGCTTCCAGGATTGCTGGGGATATACATGTCAAAGTCATGCACATGGGTGTGCATGTGACATCTAGGCCCACTATGTTTTGTATAAAGATGCGTAGGCTATAAAAATGGTCACCATGACTTAAGTCGTGATGCAAAGAGGACAATTGTAACATTCTATCCTATTTGCACTATAGGCATGCCTAGAGGGATTTTAATGGGGGGAGGGGGCTGCCCCTTTAAGGGTTGGAGGCCTGGAGCTGGCCAGCTCCATACAATTAGCCTGTCACACCTGGGATGAGGTGTGGCTTTAATTAGAGCCAGCTGGGCAGGGATCAGGTGATTCTCTTAGTAGAGCATGGAGAAGTTGTGTGGGGAGGAGAAAAGACACGCAGAGCAGAGTGTGAGAGAGGCTCCTTCAGAAAACCCTTGAGCAGAGGAAGGGTTTGAGCCTGAAAGTCAGACAGCAGACTCCAAGGGTATAAGAAGAAGACTCTCCAGCCAGGTAGGGCCAGTGAGTGGCTTGCCAAAGCAGGAAAGGTCCCAAGTAGGAAGGCCTGGGAGGAGGAACATAAACTTTTGTTTTGTGAGGACTTTTGTGGGACTTTAATTTGGGTCTTGGAGTTTTATTTGGAGTTTATTTTTATATTAATAAACCCAGACCCCAAGGAAGGGTATTTCTGACCACCAAAAAAAACCTGAGTGGTGAAATTTATTGAGCAGTCCAGGAGTGGAAATGAAGGGGTGGGGCATCTTGCAGTACTGCCCTTAGGCCACAAGGAGGCATGCCCAGGAGTAGACCATGCATTCACAGGGCCCAAGATCAGAGTCCCAATGTGCTAGATGCTGTATGTACGCAAAGTAAGAGACATCCCTGGCCCCAAAAAGCTCACAATCTACATAGACAAGACAGACAAAAGTGGGTGGGGGAAGTGACTTGTCTAAAGTCATGCGCCAGGGTCTGAACCAAGCCAGCTATAGAACTAAGGTCTCCTGAGTCCATGTCCAGTGCCCGATCCACTCGACCTCACTGCAACATAATGTTAGACTCTGAGATGGCACAAAAATCCATGCTGACATCATGTCTAATGTACGTAAAGTGTCCTATAGCTGTAAAATATAGAACAGCACTAGATTTAATTTTCCTGAGAAACATCCAGACGTAGTTCTGATATTAAGGGCTAAAGTCTCTAGCCGTTTGCTTGCTCAAGTGACTATCTGTGTTGAACCTTTTAAAAATAAAATCTCCTTAAAAGAAAGTTCCTGCCTTGTCTTCAAGATCACTGCAAAAGACCAGTGGGGACTTCTCTAAGCAGCTGTTTCATGACAAGGGATAAAACGGAGATACCCTTGGAAGGGCCCAACTAGGGCTTGAGAAAACCACTTGGTACTTGTCGGTACTGCTCATGTGCAGGCTGTGTGGAGGGCAGTTGTGGCACTTCCCACACTCTCAGAATGCTCAGATTGCCAGCTTCGAAGGTGCAACTCCGCATCCCCACTCTAACACACAGCCCGTAGAGAGAGGGGTAGAGAGAGTGTTTATTATCAAAGAACACAGATTCAAGTGATAGTACGGATGAATATTGGGAATAAGGGTACATATGAAACAAAATCATAACGCACTTTCTAGAGACTAAACTTAACTAACGAGTTATCCCCCGGCCTGAGGAAGTGTCTCACCCAAAGTTCTTCACAGAGTTTTCAGCCAAGCCTGGCAGTGGCTAAGATGGCTTTTTTGTGAAGCAAACCAACTGTAAGTTTACTTCCTCAGTGAAGGATGCCTGGTCATCTCTCTGCACCTCTGGATATACCAAACCAGATATTTGATGTTCACCTCAAACTAGGGTTCCCCCCTCTCCTATTTACTACTTCCTGCAACTTTCCTTCTGAAGTCTCTGCCAGATCTTCATTAGCATTTGACTTAAAATGCGAATAGACTCCTGTTGTCTTACATACAATACATAATGTCCAGATGAGTGACGTTCACACCTCGTCTGGAGAGGTTTGTCTCAAGGCATGCTACTTTTAAGTGACCTGCTTTTAACTACAGAGCTAGAGAACATAATTGTTAGTGTGTGTATATAGATCAGTCTTTATGCAACACCCATACATGGTTTGCAATGATTAAAATGACACAGGCTTTCATTAGGGCTTGGCTACACAGTGCAATAAAGGAGCCCAGGGCGCCCTAGCTCACTTCCCATCAACACTGACAAGGCCCGTAGAATGCTCTGACTCCGCGGCTACAGCGTGGCTGGTACTCCACCTCGGCGAGAGGAATAATGTTTGCTGCGCCTTGGCTTCAACGCCCGGGCGTCAGTGTGAACGAGGTGTTGCGTTACTGCGCTCTGATTGGCCTCCGGAAACGTCCCATAATCCCCTTAAGTCAAGTGGCCACTCTTGACATTGTTTTGAACTTCTGTAGGAATGCGGAAATGCCCTTTCAAAGCTCCGTTTCTGACAGCCGGCATGCAAGCCGATAGTGGGAATGCTGTGTGTGAGAGAGAGAGAGAGGTGGGGGGGGAAGGGGGAGGTCTGCTGCTGTCTGAACTTACAAGACAGCATGCTGACATGCTCTCAGCCCCCCAAAACCCACTCTCTCTCCCCCCACATACACACAACACACTCCCTGTCACACTCCACCCCATCCCCCTCCCATTTGAAAAGCACGTTGCAGCCACTTGCATGCTGGGGTAGCTGCCCATAATGCACCGCTCCCAATGCTGCTGCAAGTGCCGCAAATGTGGCCACACCAGTGCACAAGCAGCTGTCAGTGTGGACAGACTGCAGCGCTTTCCCTACTGCGCTCGCCGAAGGCTGGTTTAACTCAAAGCGCTCTACATCTGCAAGTGTAGCCATGCCCTTAGAAACCTCAGGTGAGGTCGTTTTGATGAACCCAGGGGATCCCTGTACCTACATACCACTGTGCCCTCTGCTAGTTGGCATCCAGAAGTTCTTGGATCACAGCAAGTTCTTTTAGCTGAGCTGAAGAGAAACTTAGTGGGCCATGCACAGTAAGAACAGGTGAAAGTTCCAGAACTGTTCTGTCAATGAGCAGAGGGAATAGTGGCTATTTGCATGGAGAATCCTCCACCACTTTAGGCCACTCCAGGCCCTTTACCAATCTTCTCCTCTTGCTGGGGTGGGGATCCTAGACCCATCTCCTGCTACCCTCTCCTTCCAGACTGCTCAGAGCTGATTACTGCATACTCGGAGTTTCAGTAATTTACCCAGTCTCTATATAGGGATAGATGGAGCAAGATCCACAGATCAAAGCTTGCGTGAGCAGGAAGCAAAAGGATCCTTGCCAGGATCAGCCCGATGCACCTGGCCCAAGATTCAGCCACAGAAATGGGAATAGAACCCAGGTCCTCCAGTTCCCACTCCCCTGCCAATGTACTGGACTCTACTGCTGCTTGTCAGCCAGTTTTCATTTTAATGTATCTAAAGAATAATATTCTCATTTTACACTTTCATATCAGTTTGGCTGATTTCCCCTTTCTCCCCACCACCTTCACTTGATAAATAATCTGAATTCTACTGAAGAATTTTCTAAACGTCTGTCTCCTCTGTAATTTTTCTGTCATGCCCTAGAGAGGGGCTGCTTGAGAGACTTCAGTGGAGGAAATATTCTCTACTCCACTCTGTGTTTTAAAAAAAACCAACTTTTTGATGTGAAAATTATACGCACTTAGAGATATGTTAATATGAAAATGATTGGAGGAGTGTTGAATGGGGCTTATGGCTGATTTGCAGGCACTCTAGTACTTTGCCACCTGCATCATAGACAATCCAAAAAGAATATTTCTGTACACAGCTATTTTTTCCCAAAGTGGTCGTTATTCACTATTCAAAAGCCCACCAGTGTCTTAAAGAATCTGCTTTTAAAGCCATTTGTTGCTGGTTTTTTCATGTTAAGTATTTGTCTTTTGTGTGTTGCCTTGTGGTGATTGGCAGTGCTTTGCAGGGGTACTTAAGCATGTGTTCTTCCTGAATAGGAATGTTTTCTTAAATCAGGGCACAACTGAAAATCTTACTGATTCAAGTGGGTTAACTGGGACCTTTCATTTGAAACTATCCAAGCTTTGTTGGTCTGGATAAAATAGAAATGGATCCAAGCCACGCCTGGTTTATGTTATGTTCACAGCATACATACAGAGATGTTAGATACAAACATAAATAACCTTGCTGGAAGGTTGCAGTGTAATGCTATTTTATTTCTTAAACTTCAGAATGATAATACAAAAGAATCCGAACACAGAGACAAAACAGGCTGCTCCCTAAAACCAAAGAAGCACAACTCACCCTACCTTGCTCTAGGCTGGCTGGTGATTGATCACATATGCTTCACTTCAGATCCTCTAACCAAACAGGACCTTCAGATCCTCTAAGCAAGCAGGACCAGGAACCCACTGCCAATCCCACACAATCTTAAAGTGATAACTTGCTATTCCAACATAGTCCTCAATACACCAGAGTTTAGGTTTTACCAAATGAAAACTCTCCTGATAGGTTTGTGCAGAATGAAGGTGCTGCCTGTGTGGCACTTTGATTTTGGTACAAACAAGAAGGAAGGAATCTAGTTCTTGCAAAGACATTTTGCCCCTTGTTCTTACATACACAGAATGAAGTAGGGGTGGGGAATCCCAGATGGTTTTCAGACCAGATCTCCATGTCTCCCAGGGCCGGCTCCAGGCACCAGCCCACCAAGCATGTGCTTGGGGTGGCGCCTGGAGGGGAGCGGCACAGCGGGGCCCCAGCCGGGCTCACCGCCCTCCCCCCGGTGCTCCAGCCGCTGGGGAGAGCGGAGATCCCCGGCTGGGGCTCTCTGCCCTCCCCCAAGCGCTCTGGCCACCGGGGGCTCTCTTCCCTCCCCCCGGCACTCTGGCCGCCAGGGAGAGCGGAAAGCCCCGGCCAGGCTCTCCACCCTGCTCCCGGCGCTCTGGCCGCCGGGGGCTCTCTGCCCTCCCCCTGGTGCTCTGGCCGCCGGGGAGAGCGGAGAGCCCCGGCCGGGCTCGCCGCCCTCCCCCCGGCACTCTGGCCAGTTGGAGATTGCGGGCCCGCAGCCGGGCTTGGCACCCTTCCCTGCCGCGCTGGGGGGGAAGGGGGCGGCGGGTGGCTTTTTTGCCTAGGGCGGCAAAAAAGCCAGAGCCAGCCCTGATGTCTCCTCCACATTTCATCTTCTCACCGGCTTCAAAACAAAAGTTTGGAGTCCACAGAAGTAGGGACTTCACTGTGATGACTGAAGAAGGTTTAGTTCATAGCATAAGGCCTGAGCATTCACTGCTGTACCTCAGTGCAAGCGATGGGGAAGAGTTCAAAAAGACACCTTGAAAGGCAAGAAGATGAATAAGATTGGGGTAATGGTTGACGACCAGAATGACAGGTATAAAGTAACTGCTAGGTTTGGCATGTCTTTACTTACACAGCTAAACTCCTGTAACAGCACTAGTGGGTGATGCTTGTCCCTTATGAATACCATTTTATGATACTGACAGTTAAATCACACAAAGGGCTACTTGCCCTAAGAAGGTGATACTTGATCAAAGTGATACAGAAATTAGAGCAATTGCCATTTTGGCTGAGAGGCATGCGTGGCATTGAATTTAATCCTCCAGCAAGAGGTTCATGTCTCCCGTAGCAATCTGACAAGCACAGGAATGAATATTTTCAGTGACTAGTTAGCCGGGGAACTAAGCAGAAGTAGACAGTGGATCACCTTGAAAGCACTTCCACCGTTAGGATATCTTCCTCCCCCCCCCACCACCACCCCGCCTTTTTTTTTTTTTCTCATTATTGTACCATATTGTCTTCAAGGATTTCTTCTTGGTAGATACATTCTACCATATCCTGTAAGGCTGCTTTAAGATGCTACTGTCATGGTCCCAGTCCTAGCTGCACCTCTGTCTCCTTTCTGGTCTCTCTGAGTGTACATCCTTGTGTCTTTGCCACTCTGGGGGTGGAATTCGGTGATTTTCTTGCTCTTAGACCAATCCCTGGGCTACAGTACCCTGTGTATGAACAGTGCTTGCCCAGCAGGTCTGAGTTCAGGCCCCTGCAGTTCTTCCTTTCAGGAGTCTGTGACTGGGGTGAATATGAGGACCAGACAGCCGCCTTAACCAAAGTATTGTTTGTTTTGCAGTAGGAACAAAGCATTTAAAGAGAGAGGTTTTAAAACAGTCCACACTCATCTGTCTTACCTAAAGGCTTCCCATCCCATGATGGTAACCTAGGCAAACTTAACTTCTTCAGACACCCCCAGCAGGTCCCAATGTTTCAGTCAGGTTTCCTCCAAACAACTAGTCCTTTCACTTGAGAGAGAGTCCCTTTATAACCCCCCCCCCCCCCCGACATAGTTCTTTTGTTGTGTTCCTGGACCCTTTGCCACACTGGCATTGTCTCTTAATAACCCTCAAGGATTTATGGAAAAGTTGCTTATCTTGAGCCGTTCTTTCTTCTCCTCTTGTTTTTTTCACAACAGCGCTCTATTGACTCAACCGATAGTTGTACAGAAAAGATCTCAACAACCAGGTCACCATGCAGTACTCATAAACTGTTACAGAGTGGCTCTAAATCCCCACAGATGCTAATAAGAATAAAACCCAATTCAGGAATCCCAACCATAAACAACAAAACTTGGTTCTTAAAGGAAGCCTTAATACTTCCATCTCGAGTCATTTCACTATTGCCTCTGCTACTGGCAGCATGCTATTTGGCTCCAGATATTCTCCCAGTGAGGGAGATTGACTAACCTCTGTGAAATTTTAAAAACGTGCTGCTTCTCAAGAACTGTCCTGAATATGGGCCACCAGCAGAACCATACTTTGAAAAGGTTTGTTCGTGGTTCTGAATTTGCCAGTTAAAAAAACAGCCACCATCAACATATATCTTATATCCCCAGTAAAAATATATTATAGAATGTGTGGTCTGTTGGATGACTGGCTTCATTTATGCTCACATAGTTATACCAATCCTTTCTTCAGGTCCATAGGTGTTAGCATGGCTTTGTAGAGAGTGCACTGGACTGGGACTCAGGACGACACCTAGATTCTACTCCTCAAGTGACTTTGCCACTGTGCTGCTCTATGACCTTTGGCAACTCACTTCACTGTGCCTCAGTCCCTGCCCCATATAACTTACAACATAAACAGGTGAGACAATCTCCCACTATGTGTTTGGTATCATGCCCTGCACAGTGAAACTATACTCCAAACCAGATACCACATTCTGTGGCAGCACAGCAGACTCGACCCCCATCCCAAAATTTGCTGGTTCTCGTGATTTCTCTCTGCCCATTGGAGGGAGCTATCGTTAGCTGATGTCTGAGTGTGCGTGGAATTAATGATATTTAGAAGAACAGGGTTAGAATTCATCTTGTGTTTAAAAATGGAAATGTTTCTTGAGGTATTTTCTCCTCTCAAGTAATCATATGGGGTCAGATGCTCAGTTGGTGAAATCCATGTAGCTGCACTGACTTGAATGGAGCTACAGTGGCTTCTGTTAACAGAAGAGCTGGACTGCAGTGTCAGTATTTATATATCAGAAGTTTGGTTTTTTTTAATTGTTTAATCCCTTATTAATGCAGGGCTGGGTGGCTCTGGGGATTGGTAATGAGCTGGGGAAACCCTAAGCAAAAGCTAAGACCCAGCACTTAGAGAAAGCTCTCATGCCATGTTTCCATTTGCTTTGACTTAGGGCCTCTGGCAGACACATGCTTATGGGCCCTCTCGGGCTCTGCTCATTTAGGGCCCTGTTTATGCACGGTTGAAGAGAATGGCATGGGGTCAGGTCCCTCGACTGCCCAAAGAATCTCCTTTGTATACAGGAGTCTTCAACTGTAATCTGACACCATTTCCCACACGCAGGGCGCTGGGAGTGGAGAGGACATTCTTCTGTCTTGCCCTAAAATGAGATAGCCTGAGGCTGATGGTGGAGAGCATTTTAAATCTTCCAGGGAGGAAGAGAAAGGGCGAACGCATCACTGACAGTGAGTGTGATCTTAAGGTAGATCAAGAATAAAGACTCCGGGCGAGGTTCTCTGGACAGGCTGGGCAGCTGTCAGGGGCGTAGTCCCATCCCGTGGTGTAAATGACTCCACAAGGTGCAAGGCGCTGGAGAATCAGGCTCTCTATGTAAAGCTGAATGTGAAACTGTTTCGTTGTATCATCCATAGCCACTCTTCCCCATGTTCGCTGTAGAAGCCTTAAAACATGAAATATATTCATGTAGGGGGATCTTGGAAGGGTGGCTTTCTTTTGGGGCGTTAATATATTTGAGAATTGGTGGTGGTTCTAGTTTTGTAGTGCCCAAGAGTGGGAGTTGTAGGCAGTTTTGGCACTGGGGAGGCTAATTTAAATGTTTCTGAAACGTGATTGCTGTAAGCATGTTTAAAATTAGACTGATAATACAACAATAAATCTAAATAAAGACATTTGAATGTCAAGAATAGAAGGAACATTAAGCAGCCTCTTCCCTCTGAGTAACTCTTCAGAGTGGAAAAGCAAAATCTTAGGGTCCATAAATAAAACGTTATCCTAATCTAATAAATGTTCCAAAGGTAACTAGTAGAAATACTGAACTGGTCATTCACTCATAAGCAAACATATTTCACCCTTGTCCAGCACTAGGAACTCAAGCCTGTGTACTTTAGTTGATTCATAACCTTTCACAAAACCCAGTAAGCCCCGACTACAGCAGATTTCACATAGCAAGTACTACAGTATGTCACTGTCTTGTTACATTTTGGGGAAAACAATGAACTAACAGCTTATAGTTTTCTGGATTTTTGAGAGTCTTGTTTTTCTGTTGAGGGATTGGCTATTGATAGCCTTAGCAAGCTGCATAAAAATAACCTCTTGATGTGCTAATCATCAGAGAGGATGCAAATTCACTTGGTTTAGGCAGGAAGGGTAATAAATTGCAATGGTTAATTAACATCCTGTGGAGAAATTTTGTGTTTAGAATTGGCCTTAAGAGTGCAGACAAAATTTGGTTAGTTCAGTCTATCAAAATTAAATCACAGGGCTAAATCCTCAGCTGGTGTAAATCAATGGAGCTATGCTGACTCCCGATAATGATCTGACTGATCCTTTAGCTTTTGGAGGTAGGACCGCAGTGGAGTGAAAGCAGATCTGCTTGTTTTAATATCAGAATTTAGTGTTGCATCTTTTATTTTCTACCAGCACTACTTACATCTTCTTGCAATTCATGCATCTGTGGGGATTATTGCAATACTTATAGGTGGAAATGGGAATAACATTTAATTCTTAGGCCTGGTCTACACTGGGAGGGGGATCGATCTAAGATACGCAACTTCAGCTACGAGAATAGGGTAGCTGAAGTCGACGTATCTTAGATTGACTTAGAATTAGTTACTTCGCATTCTCGCGGTGCGGGATCAACGGCTGCTGCTCCCCCATCAACTTTGCTTCCGCCTCTCGCCGAGCTGGAGTTCAGCAGTTGATGGGAGAGTGATTGGGGATCGATTTATTGCGTCTACACTACACACGATAAATCGATCCCCGATAGATCGATCACTACCCACCAATTCAGCAGGTAGTGTAGACGTACCCTTAGAGAGACAAGGTGGATAAGGTAATATCTTTTATTGGACCAAGAGCTACCCAGAGTTCTTCTTCAGCTCTCTCTAGCTCAAAAGCTTGTCTCTCTCACCAAGAGAAGTTGGTCCAATTAAAGATATTAGCTCACCCATCTCGTCTCTCTGATAGCTTGTGACCAGCATGGCTACAACAACACTTAATTCTCAGATCAGACTGCACTGGTAGGAGTCAAGTATTATCCACTGTCTTGATAGCCTCTTACTTTCTTAGCGTAACTTCTACAGTTGTCAGATACTTTTGTATATACTAGTGAGAAGACGATTTCTTCCACTCTCCACACCTGCTCTGCCCACCAAAAACCTGGGAGTAGAGCTAGAACCCTGAGAAGGAAAGAAATGTTTCTTATGCTGGGTTTCAGAGTGGTAGCCATGTTAGTCTGTATCTGCAAAAACAACGAGGAGTCCTTGTGGCACCTTAGAGACTAACAAATTTATCTGGGCATAAGCTTTCGTGGGCTAAAATCCACTTGCCCAAATAAATTTGTTAGTCTCTAAGATGCCACAAGGACTCCTCGTTGTTCTTATGCTGGGGTGAAGGAAGTAAGGCTAGAGTTGGCCTAACTTGCTACTCATGGCTTATCAAAACATCTTTCTAGTGATCTAAATCTATGGTGGATGGTGGCTTTTGTATGTTTGAGACAAAGGATGGTTCCTACTGTGGTTTTGCTATAATCCATTTCATACAAATTTGTACAAAGAATGACACATAATGTATAGCTGGTGACTTTAACCTCTGTTGAATTTACCACTGCCATGCTATAAACTGGCAAATTTTTAAGACTGTGTATGGTATAAAAACTTTACACAAACTTCAAAAGATATAAATTTGGCTCACGTTTAGCAATCTGTAGGAAACTCCCTAGCTTGATTTTGTGTGTGTATCTCTGCACACTTGTGCAGTGGATTCTAGGGATGAGTCCATAGGTGCTGGAAGTAGGGAGGTGGGGAGTGCTGATACACCCCCTGGCTTGAAGTAGTAGTAATAACCCAAATACATGGCTTCTGCCTTCAGCACCCCCACTATAAAAATTGTTCCAGTGCCATTGGATGAGTCTGTTTGAAATGAGTTAGTGCAAATGCTAGACCCGCAGAAGAAGAGACTACTTGATTTTGGCTTGATCTTGGATGGCAGCTTCCTGTCTTCTTAGGGCTCATCTTCACGGATGTTGGCGTTGTTGAAAAATTACCGACCAGCTCTACTGAAAACAGATATGACTAAACTGAACCTTTCGCTGAAATGTATTGGTTTTGACAAAACTGACATTGGGAAGGGTTTTTGGGTCTGGTATGGAATTTCTAGTAGAGAGAGGGACACACACACACACACGCACACAGATCCTTTTGGAGTTGTTCCACTTTATATCAATAAACAAACACTTATTGGGCCTGAAAGAGAGAGAGAGACCATTTATAGTCTGAACCACCAGGCAGTCGTTGTTCTGGGGTGTCTCTCTCCCTCATGCTTTTCATGACAAATTTCAAAAGGTCTTATTTTTGTTCCAAATCGAAAAGAAACCTAACCTTGACATTTGTTTGGCAAAACCGAGTTCTTGTTCTCCAGTCAGCCCTGGTTTTAATCAAATGGAAAAACTCCTTTTGAATGTATTGTATCGAGGATAGAGATAAGACTTCTGACATCCGTCAGACCTGACAAATCTAAATGGGAAAATTTAAAGTAAGGGTATGGTTAGATAATAAATTACAGGGTAGAGAGGCAAAACGAAGTAACCCTTTGTTTCTTTATAACTAGATACAGGTTAATTAATGTATAATTTCTAGTTTCTTTGAATCTATTTTGTTCTATGTGGTACCACCTCTTTTTATAAAAATCCTGCCAACCCTGTACAGTATATCTGCAGTCTGAAGCATTAAATTTGATAGTAGTGTTAATGCAGTGATTTGTACCATCGTTTTAGGATATTGTAGTATTTCTTTTAAGAGGGAAGTAGACTTTTTTCTTTAATATTTTAAGATGTGTGATGAAATGATGTGATTCTGGAGCCCATTTCTGCCACAGGTGATGTGCTGTAAACTAGTCATTGTCAAAGCATATTGAGGAGTTTTGGAAGCTAGCACACTGTACATGGACTGGTGACGGCATTGGTAGGTGATCAGTTGAGGTAAATCAAAAATAGTTAGGTGTCAGTTCTGACAGGGGCATCCTATGTTCTTCCTTCAGGATTTTGCAGGGTCTGTTTTTTTTTTTGTTTTTTTTTTGTTTTTTTTTTCGGTTCTGTCATTCAGTGCCATAAACCTGGAGATGCTATTTTAACAGGAGCCTGTTGTCAGGGTTACTGAGAATTACAGATGGGGGTGTGAAATTCTGCGTAAACAACTGGAGATTTCAGGCAGAGAATTTTAGGAGTGTCACATCCTATTAATACTCACTCATCGTTTTCTGCCCATGCACTCATGCATGAATTACACATTCCGTTATTTTTGGCTTGTCGCTGGAGTGATTTACTCTACATGGGTAACTATATGCAGCTAAATAGGCAATAGGCCAAATTCATACATGCTGGCAGAGGGATGTGTAAGCTACAGCTCCTGCCGCTTTGCTCGTGCCTTATTGTTCCCTCAGATTGAGGGAGGGAAGGTGGGGATCACCACTATTCGCCCTCTGGTGGAGTTTCCATTAGGGAGAGCAGCTTTCTTAACCATTGTTGACTCTGTAGGAGCTCGGTGCGTGAGGTCGCACTGATCAAAACGGTTACCCTTGGTGAACCTCCTTTTAGCCAACACCACTGCTTCGGCCTTCCCCTGGGCCCCCTGGTGGACTGGAGGTGCTTGTTTCTGCAACCTAGCCCTCTTCCCCTGCTGGACCCTAAATCTGAGCTGAATGTGGTTCTTTATGTTAAAAGGTTCCATAAGTAAAAGTGGTAGCATCTAGTGGGAATGCAAGTAAAGCAGGTAAAGAGGAATGACACCTTTGGCCTTCTTCCTCACTCTTTCAAATGCTGGCTCTGTAATGAATGGGAACCTGCATTTCATTCCCTTGTTTCGATTGGTGTTTTCTGGGTAGGCAATAATCAGTAGATCTTAGCCAATAAGCTAAAGTCTTGTGTAGGACTGTTTTGCCTGTCATCCAGGGAAGGAAGATAAGAAAGGCAGGTTCCAATGATCAGATAGGTTTAATCATGTCTTTTGTTAATGGAAGCTTTAGGGGCTTGGAATGCGCATTTACTAAAAACCCAGGTGACCTAGTATAGGATACTTTTCCAAACTGATAATATCTCGGACTACACTGTAAATCAGTGTGAAGATTAGAGACCTCTCACCAAAATTGGTTAATTGCTGTACCTGCCAACCTGTTAGATGCTTTGAGAGCACTGGAATCCCAGTTCTATGGCAGGTATAACCAAGCTACTGCAGTGGTACCTAAACGCCGTGTCTATAGCTGCTCACAGGCCAAAGTCCTCCTGGGTGCATGTGACACACATCAGATCACAGGTTGCACTCTAGCAAGGATGAATGTGACAGCAGCTCTTTACTAAGTGAGTTAAACAGAAACTTTCCTTGAATGAGTTGGTAGAAGAGCTGACTTATACATATTTCATTACCAAAGCATCAAGTGAATACAACCGAAAGCGAACTCTCAGTCCAGTTGCTGGAGAGAGGGAAAAGATGAGGGTTAGAAGGAGAAAAATGACTAAGAAACTACTGTACCAACTAAGCAGGAGGGGAAAGATTCTGCCTTGAGTTCATAAACCCAAACTAACTGCAATGAAGGCGGGTACCTGATTACAAATGAGACCAACACTTGGCCCCATCAATCTCATGTGTGTAGTGTGTGCCCTTCAAAAGACATTTTATGAACTTTCTTACACCGAAATGGTGAAGATGTCTCTTCGCTGAGGGCCTGATCCAGGTCCCATTGAAGTCCATGGGAGTATTGCGGTTAACTTCTATGACAACAGCCTCATGCCTTAAGGTTGCTTATGTGAGAACTTTTTAAACAGCAGATTTAAACAATATAAATACATTGTTTTTTTAAAAAGCTGTAATCATTGGAAAAAATATATCTAGTTCTGAGAAGGCTTCCTTGGGCAGAAAACCTGATGTGTTGGCATTTAAGAACCTCTGCAAATTGTATAATGATAGACTTATGGCTCACACTTAATAAGCAATATATATTAATACTGGATTTATCACTCTGGTCAAGGTTTCTGATACTGAATTCCTACAAGGAGAATTGGTCCCTGGATTCCTGCTGAGTATCATTTAGAATAGCAACGTACAGCTCTTTGAACTCGCACAATTACTACAAGCTTTTCATCTATTACAAGGCCTGTGTCCATAAGCGAAAGGAGGAAGAAGAGAGAAGCCAGATACAAGAGAAGCCTCCTTTATAAGAGGGATAAGAAGGCAGCAAAAGTAAGTAGTTACTGTTTAGGATGAAAGCGACAAAGAGTCTTGTAGCACTTTATAAACTAACAGACTTATTGGAGCATAAGCTTTCGTGGGTGAATACCCACTTCGTCAGATGAATGTTTAGGATGCTATGTCTCAAGGCTGAATCTTAATATCTGACGTCATGTCAAGCTTGGAGACAAGCTAACTACAGAATCTCTAGGGTGTAGGATCATTTGGAGCTAAGCTTTAGTAGTAGGATTTCAGGAAATGTGCCTGGACTCTGAGCAAGGATACGTTCAGATCGATATGAGGGTGGGGATATCCGATTCTCCAGTTAACCACAAATATTTTGCAATTAATCAAGCTTAGAGTTGCACTTAGATCAAATAAAAACAACATGTTAAAGAACTAAAGTAGGAGGCAATATGAATATCATTAATGAACATGAGTTTCAGCTTTAGAATGTTTTTGCCAAAGCTTACTCGAAATGTGTCAAACAGAACCGAGATCAAACGGAAATCGGCCATTCATATGTTGTATGTGAGAGTTTGAAATGGAGGGGGGGGAGGGGCAAAGCGGAAACATGATGGGAAGGAAGGTTGCAACTATCCAAAGGACAAAGATCTAAAGTAAATCTAAATAAATATGACGACATAGTTATCGGTCCTAATTGTAGTCATCATCACACAAGGAACGTTACCTCTGTGCCAAGGAAATGCCTTCTTGGGATTTGCAAGCAGCATGATACATCACTCTAATGTATAGTCAACCTGATAGGAAAGAGGTAGCTTCCGTCCGAAGTAGCTGGAACAGGCAAGCTCCCCCCTCACTTGCTGCTCTATCGGGGTGCACAATATGTTGGGGATGGGGTAGCCAGAAGGAGCCTTAGGGTACATCTGTGCTAGATTTGGAAGGTGTAAATTCCATCTCAAGGAGACTGACTTGTGGTAGCTCTGAATTGAGCTACCGCCCTAAAAATGGAAGGGTAGCTGCAGAGGTGGGAAGGGCTGGCCACTCCAACTACAATCCTGTTTGAGACAATAGGTACATACTGTGGCAACTAGCCACCCCCACCACCATGCCAACACTTCCACTTTTAGTATGCTAGATCAATTAGAGCTAGCATGGGTATGTCTTCTCAAGCTCTAGTGTAGACATGCCCATAGTCACTTGAGAGATCACCACATTCCCAAAAGTAGCACTGGGATGGATTTGTGCTCAGTTCCGTCTGCTCAGTGGCTGTTTTTCACAAGCTCTCATCGCAGCTTGATGTGTCTGTGGTGACTAGAGTTTGTTGAGGCTTAAGCCACAGAACAGCAATATTTCAAAGACCTATTTGAAGCGTGGTAGCCAATACCTGACTTGATCTTCCCATTTTTTCTGTTGGTTCTATATTCACACTGGGTCTTGCAGGCTGACTCAGGTAGGCTTTCCAATGTGTTTTTATTCCTGTTTAGTGTTTGGGCCAGGCCAGCTTTTCTTTCCAGAGATAATTTGAAGATATCGACTTGTTTTTTAGAGAAACTACTAATGAATATAGAACTGGTGTTGCTCCACTTTCTCATGTGGAGTACACTTATGGCTTGTTGTGAATGCAATTGCAGTGCAGGAGGCATTCACATGTGAAGTTAAGCCTTTAGTTTTGTTTTCCTCCATGTGAGATTTCCTCATATTCCTTATGGGTATATAAATGCACCTCTCAAAACTATTTCCCTCTGTTGGAATGTACTTGTAGAAATGGAAACAGTGCCACCATTCTCTTTTGTGGAGAATTTTGAAATCTTTCGTTTTCGTTCCTAATCAGACCGCAACTAAATTTCGAAGTATTCAAATCCTTCATGAAACAGAATTACCTGTCTCCGCACAGCCCTAGCTTTTGCTTCCTGTTGGTGATCGTCTGTTTCAAAAGACTAAACTTCACCTTGCTCTTTGAGGAAAAGCTATGACTCCCCACTCAAATCAGGGTATCTAGGAAGGTCTTCCTACCTCCATCATTTCTCAACTTTCCTATAGAAAATTCCTTCTCTGTATCTTCACATCTCCTTCAACTTTTGAGGAAGCAGGTGTAAACTGCTTAAAGTCAAGTAATCTTCTCTTGGTCTAATGGGGTTTTTGTCATATTTATTAGGTGTTTGCATATAACATGCCACTCAGCTGATTTCTCCATTCCTTCCTTTGAAGCTGTCATTTCCAGTTCATTCCACTACATAGTTAGTCGGCACTCTTGAATGTTAAATATATCTTCATGGAACACAAAACAGACTGAGTTTATCCATTTTGGTTTGTTTTTGTTTTTTAAATCTCATTATCCAACATGGGAGGAGGGCACCAGGAAGTTTTGATTATATGTTATGCTTCAAATAGCAGAACCTAATCTGAACTCCCCTGTTAACCAAAATATAATCACATCCCCCCCGGATTTATAGCTAAGAGATGTTTGGGAAGACAACACACTGGCTAATTCGGCTGAAGTGCTTAAACCCTTAAACCGTAGTAAACAAATATGCAGCGCTGTCTGTCTGTCATTCGAACAAAGACGCATGCCAGCATCTTTGAAGGCTATGTTCAAGGGCTTCCAGCTGAGCCAGAGCCTTAATTCTCAGACTCCGACCCCATAATCATCAACATTTTTCACTAGTC
Source organism: Trachemys scripta elegans (assembly GCF_013100865.1). NCBI lineage: Eukaryota > Metazoa > Chordata > Testudines > Emydidae > Trachemys > Trachemys scripta. The sequence goes on along the minus strand of NC_048304.1, from coordinate 10,593,907 downwards.
CGCCAATATTTAGTGTTCTGTAGCAGTGACACAATTCCTTTATAATTGATAGGCAGCCACGCTAGCCTTTTAATCCCTTGATATAACTCACGCAACACTCATTACTCTTCCTGGTGGGGAAAGTGCCGTTTTTACAACCCTTGTCCAAATTGCCTTCCTTACTTGTCCCTCTAATGTTTAGGTGTAGCTGCTCACCTTCTGAAATGTCTTCAAAGATACCATTTTTATTTAAAATAACCCTTGTCTAGACCAGATGTCTACGTGCATTTTAGTCCGCATATGAAGTCAAGCCTTTTATCTTTGTTGCCTTCCGTGTGAGATTTCCTCTTATTCCTTGTGATTTCTTGCACTCTTAAGAACGTCCATACTGGGTCAGACCAATGGTCCATCTAGCCCAGTATCCTGTCTTCCGACAGTGGCCAATGCCAGGTGCCCCAGAGGGAACAAACAGAACAAGTAATCATCAAGTGATCCATGCTCTGTCGCCCATTCCCAGCTTCTGGCAAACAGAGGTGAGGGACACCATCCCTGCCCAACCTGGTTAATAGTCATTGATGGACCTAAATAGCCATTGATGGATCTTGTGGGTATATAAAGGCATCTCTCAAAACTATTTCCCTCTGTTTGAATGTATTGGTATAAATAAAAACAATGAAATATACAATGGAGAATCTGAAACACTGTGGGAATAGCCCAGTCAAGATAATAATGGAGATGCAGCCAGAATCATTCAGTGACCAGAAATAAGTGAGAAATTTGGAGAGACGCTCTTTGCATAGAAGGAGATATTCAGGAGCGTTATATGTGGAGAAATTCGGCTTTCACTGATTTTCATAGTCACTGTAAGGGCCCAATTTAAAACCCACTGAGGTCAGTGGAAAGGGACTGGGCTTTGGATCAGGCCATTAGCGCTCTGGGCTGACTGATAAATGCTAAAGTAATGGAGCAACACCTCCCCCTTCCCTCTGTTTGGGTTTCTGTATCAATAGAGTGATTATTTCAGCCCAGGTCAAACTAAGACATAGAACAAACAGGCAAAATAAATCTTACTTATTTAACTGGTGTGATGATGGCAGTTTCTCCAAGGACCTTGCTGACATGTAGCAAGTGCTCAGCGAGAAAATGGGTTTAAAAAGAAGAGATGGTTGAGAGCCATAAGATGCTATTCCAATGGGCCATTTCTGCATCTATTTAAGGGAAACATTTAAGCAGCAGCGTGTTAAATGTTGCTGTAAAGAGTTGCACAAAGGGAAATCATTTGCAGTGCACCACAACAAACTTTATGGGTCCTATGAAAACCATAAATAATGCTGTGGATTCTTGAGCACTGTGTGCTGGCACACTTTCTATTAACTGGTTCCACAGACAAGGAGCACCCTTCCTTCAAGACCATAAAGTGGCCATGAAGAGATGATGAGGTGGTAAAGCTTGCTCTTACTGAGTAGAAAATATATGGCTTGCACCATAAAGGGGTATGAAGGCACTGTAGGACTCTTCCCATGCACAGCCTCGTTACTTGGTTGTGAGCTAAGCACAGGATTTATCCCAACAGGAAGGATTTACTTTACATTTGTTGTAACAAATTCTACTTTTAATTACACTTCTGTCAAGTCAATGGTGTTACGTGGATGTAGTTAGTACCTGAGGCAGTTTATTTCCCATTCCAAGCACAAGGGTGGAGGTGGGGTGGATGTGCTATAGTATCGGAGGTACAATGATGTGGAACTATGGGCAAATGGTGACTCTTTAAGAATGACAGTACCTACTGGCAGTCAGTTGGGTTGAATTTTGGATAGTCCTTGCCCATTCCCACATTAAATTTGTTTTTATATCATAGACTTCCATCCATTTCAAACCTGAAAATATATCATCCCACTATGCAGTGATGACGTGGCATCTGCGTTAACTGATTATTTGCCCTACTCACATTTTACTGAGCTATGTGTAACCTGTGGTTATGTGACAGCTGCCATCTTGGCACTGATGACTGACCTATGGACCTCCAGAACTGGAACCATGAGCCTCTACTGTAACAGACCAATATCTTCTGTGGATTGGGCAGAGAGGGGGAGGCGTAATGAGCACTGATTAGCGGGTTACCTGAACCGTGTGACTCTCCGTCCCTCTCTAGCAGCTAGTTTGAGTACAGAGGTTTGAGTCTGCTATGGCTTTCAAACTAGTGTACTTGGTCCTTTAGTTGAAGCAGCAGATGGTTTTTAGATCCAGGGGTCCTAGGTTCAGTCCCCACAGACAGCCCAACCCTGGGTAAATAAAGCTATACATTTGTAATATCTTAATTATGTACACCATCTGCAAAGTTGCTGTAAGGATCATTATGGGGAACTATAAACTATCCAGAATAAAGCCAACGTAGTATGAACACAATGCAAATTGAAATAGGAACATGCTCTACCCAGAAAGTGGTCTCTGGCAACATTCTTTGCAGCTGGATTATATATTCAGCTCCGAGTTGCTTCTCCACGTTCTGCCTGTTCTGCCAGTTCTGCTCTCCCTCCTTCATGCACTAATGTGCATCCACATGGACTGAATTTTCTTTTTCCTCTTGACTTCACATGGACCATTGTCTCCTCCCTCAGCAGACTCTTACCCCAGCCTTGTTTTACCCTCTGACCTGCCATATGGGAGAAATGCAAGAGATTTAATACGGACTCTATTTATTCTGCATTTTGGCCAGGAGAGAGGGAGATGTTGCTGCAATTCGAATCCCAGTAAAATAAATAAATGTAGTAATTGCTGGTTCTTTACTTTAGAAATTAGTTCTCATTTAAAGAGGCCTTCAGAGTGGGTATGTGACGGGGATTCAGAAGGGGTAGTTCAGGCAAACGAAGCTTTTTTTCTTGGTGAATATGAGGCCTGACCCAAAACCCATTGAAGCCAATGGAAATTCAATGGGCTTTGATCCAAGTCCATGATGTGACATGTGCAGGAATTTCAATGAAATCAGACGCACAGGTGAGGAAACAGCAAAGTCATGCAGAGGGAAATTAGTTTTGCTATAGAAGAATGGGCACCAGCCAGAATTTTATACACAATTTTAGCCACTTTATGTTGCAGCTCTGTTAGCCACTAAAAGGTGACACTAAAATAATTGGTAGAAGGGGAAAAAAAATGCTAATCTCAATCTTTCCTTTCATGACAACGTGTTAATGGTTTAGAAAGAGTTTCTAAAAACGTGTGTTTAGGATTAAAATAGAAAAGCCAAGAATGAAGTTTGGAGCTTTCAGATCTGGAATGGCTGTACTGTATATCCATTTGTTATGACACAATGTTCTTTAAGGAGTCATGAAATATGCAAATACTTGAATGAAACACCAGGGTGGAGATGGCTGTGAGCATGTCTGTTTCGAAAGCATTCTGTTAGGTATTTTCATACAGCAGTCACCATGATATGTAGGTGTACGTGAAAAGTAACATGCACTGTGCTATCTACGGGTTTCAATGGAAGTTATAGTTTGTAGACTACTAAACAGCAGAGTAAATGAGGATGAAAAGCATGAATGATTTTAAAATGCACGGACTTTTGTGTGGAAAGAGGGCAAAATTAAAAGCTTTCTACTCTCTGGTGTGCAGAAAAAAGTAAATTGGGTAATCATTAGGATGTTTGTTCCCCAGAAAGTCAGGTGGTCCCTTGGCAATCAGATATTTGTGTGCAACTACAGGAATTGCACAGGAAAGTTAGGCAGGCAGGCATGCTTTTATTTATTGTGCATGCAGTTATGCACTTTTTTTTTTTTTAATCGTGCACCCCTTTAAAAAAATCAAGCCCATAAGACATGGAAGAAAAGCTAGTGCAGGATAAAACGAGTTAAGGCATGTACCAGAACGTGTAGACAACAAGCAACTCCCATGGAAAAGCAGGAGTAGGGCTAGACTGAGGAGCAATGAGGCAGGCTACTTTGATATTGCTCAGATGCAGGGCTCACTTGGAGAAGGCACGGCAGGGCATCCGCTCCCACGGCAGCCAATGTTGCGGACAGCAGGTGCATGCAGACTGTTTGGAGCAGCACAATAAGCAGGGTGAAAGAAGTGGGGAAGAGTGATCTCCCCGACAGCACTCAATGGTCCCTTCAAGCAACTAACTGGCAGCTTGGGTAGCACGGGATCCTCATAAATGAGCTTGTTTGTTATTGCCGGACCCTTCTTCCTTAAATTGTCATTGTATATCTTTCTGACGTGCGTTTTTCTGATGGTTGGATTCCATGTTGCCAGTCCTGTCTCTGACCCTGCCCATCTGATTTCTTCAGTTTAAGTCACTGCTTTGCTGCTTATAAGATTTCTGTGCTACCCTGCTGTATGTGCAAGCTGGTCCTTGGTCTCCACAGTTTTAGCCCATCATTGCTAACCCTATAGCTAGGAAGTTAACAGTGATAGCAAGTGACCTCATATTATCGGCATGGAGGTTTTTGCTCCTTTGAATTCAGCTAAGGAAAATGATCCAGTTCTTGCCTACTATTTTGCTAGAATAGTTTTGGTATCAGCGTGATTAACTTTCTACTCTTGGACTCCACCCTTGAGTGCATCAGTGAGAGCTGTCCACTTTTATAACAGGTCTCAGAAAAGCATCATCTTACAAATGGAGAGAGGATTTTCATTTATAATCCATGAGAACGGTGCAGTAATGGGCTATTTTTTTTCCTGAATAGAGCTCTAAGTGAACTAAAAAATGTCTGTAAATACAGGCAATTTAGCTCAAAAGAGATATCATCGATGTGGTTCAGAGGTTAATGGGCCTGGAGGATTTATAACAAACCAAGCCTATTAAAAAAAAAAAAGGTAATCTAGTTGACATCTATTGTTCTCCATAAAGCAGCTCATCTGTATTAAATCTATTGAGGGTTTTACAAGAAGAATTTAAACACACACACACACACACACACACACACACACACACACACATCCTGAAAGTTTGTAACAGCAACCCATATTTCTTTATCTGCTGCCAACATCCAAGCACTGAACTCTCAAAGAGACTGGGATTCAGCCATCATCTATCCGTATCTGATCTCTTTGGTAAATACTAAGGCTGCCAAGAATGAAGCAAACGAAAAGCACTTACAGATTAGAAAGAACACATGGCAGCCACTGACCTGCTGAAATCATAAAATACATCATGAAGTAAGAAAAGAGGGGAAACAAATCATCCTCTCTGGGACTGCCCATCTGCTCCCATAAAGCCACACTCATTATTGCAAATAAATACATTCAGAACAGCAAGGTCTGGGAATCATTTTGTGGTGGATTTTTTTTAAAATAATTTTTGGAACTCTCTGCAAGTTTTCCTATATAAACATGATGATATCATCAACCAGAATTAGATATCCATCAATTGCACCATTCTTAATTACAGAGGGAGCGATTCTTTATAGGTGTCATTGAAAAAAATAGTTTCCAACTCAGAGTGGGGATGGTAGGGTTTAAACACTAATGAAAATAAACAATTAAAAGAATTCCATGTTTTTGCAACAAGTTCTGATGGAGCAGTGTTTGCTTCACTTCCATGGTTCTGCAGTCTGAATATTTGTCAGTCTTTTCACTGTACATTGAAAGGGGTAGTTAACTCAATACACCACAGATTTCAATAGAAGTTGGGCTGGGCCCTTGTATTTCAAAGGCTCAAAGTGTTAAATACACCTTAGGTAGAAGGTTGGCCTATCCTATTAGTCTCACAAAAGCTCTGAATTAAGCCCTGAATTACAACAGTGTTGTGCAAATATGCAGTGTGACCAACCTCAAACATTCACAGATCATGCCAAAAAGCTGCCAAAAAACAATGAACCAGAACAATGTGGGAAGTGACATTGCAAACTCCCCCCACCCTCAGTGTGGGGAATGCTTAACAGTCATTCGCTTCTCTATATAGCCGAAACGGCGTAATTCTATACCAAGTCATCTCTGCACTTCAGCACTCTGGATGTCCACCCTCATTGAAAATGTGAGCTGGGTGGGAAAGTTTCATCCACTTATTCTTTCTTTTTTTAAACTAGAACACTGGAAAAATGTTCAGGATATTTTCCCCCCCTCGCACTCTTCAACCAGCTCATCCGAAAACCTTTGCCTAAACCAATATCCAGTGTCTTGTCTTATTTCCGTTCCCCAGGGGACAACTGAACCATTGCCAGTCGAGAAGAATTTCTTACTTCCATCATGGTTTTTAAAAAATGAATATATACAACAAAAAAGGATTATACTGTTTGTGAAACAAACATTCCTATTTAGCCGCTTGAAGCGAGTCCATTGACATTTGCTGTAGCCTATAGCCACTTCTAATTCCCGGTGCATTGCCATCTTTCTAGGTGTGTGTCAAACTGCTGGTATCACACGGAGTCTTGTCAGTGTGTCTGTTAGGAGGTCTCTTGTCCAGAGGTCTTTGTATTAAAGGACTAAATGAGCATTCTCAAGGTACAACACAAACCTTTAAATCCAATAGTAAACTCATGCTTTTTACAAAACGTGTTTGAACATAGTCTTTTCTTGTAGAGTCTCATGTGAGTAAATAAAACCATTTTGTGATAAATAGACATGTTTAAAAAGTATATGGTTCACTGAACCTTCCGCAGAATCTGTAGAAGTCCTTGCCCACAATCAAACTGGCTCTGTGACAAGACGAAAGCCATGGAAAAGGGCTGATTTTTCAGTGTCAGCTGTGTTCTTAGGTTCTAAGCTTGACATGTATTACATCTATTCACCCTTGAACAGGGCCAATTATTGGAGATCTGACCGTCTAATCCTTAATGGGGTGTAGGGAAAGGAAGGTACTAAACATGTAAGTTCAGCCTTCTGAAGCTACGAACAATTCTGTTTGACTCAGTCCGATGTGTATGTATTCAAATCATTCCAGCCTTCCCTTCCACTAACCTTACCCCCAGCCCAGTGATGTCTCAGGGACAGATTCTCATCTGTACAGTAAGGTCTGAGTACTTTTGGGTACTCCAGCAGCATAAAGGGACTTTACAGAGGGTAGAAATGCTCTTCTAAGAAACCCCTTAAGCAGAGGACCTCGCTAGCCAAGGCAGAGTTGTTCCTAGTCCAAGATGTAAGGGTCAGCTCTGGAGTGTATCGGTACATAGCTTGTATGCACTGCATGGCAGCTATTCTGTGAGCCCTGGGAAAGTAGAGTGTGTGTGTGTGGGTTAGAGCAGCACTTGCATAGCCCTAGAATACAGTGAGCACAAAGGTAGTTTAACGCCACCTTCCCTTTCCCTTCACCCCACACACACCCCTATCCCAAGCACAGGAATGGAATAACTAAAAGTCAGACCCTGTGGGCATGTCTACACTTGCCATCTAAAGCAGAAAAAGTCCATTTTTTGCATAAAAAACATGGGAGCATCTACACTTGCCAATGACTTTTTGTGGTGAAACTCAGAAGTTTCACCACAAAAAGAAAACCACCTCCACGAGAGGCGTACAGCTCTTACCGGTGATGCTTTTGCAGTGATGTGCAAGTGAAGACACGTTCTTCCTGTTTACACAGCTTTTAGCCTCCTGGGGATATCCCACAGTGCCTAGGTGACCACTCCAGCCAGCAGGTAAACAGACATTCACCGCTCCCCCTGTAAAGCCCCCGGAACTTTGAAACTCCCCTTCCTGTTGTGTTGGCAAGTGCTCACCTGTCATCTGGCCAGGTGACAATGCCTGCTCCCCGGAGCAAACGATTGCCCGCTTGGAGCAATTCTGAGCTACTGGACCTGATCAGTGTTTGGGGAGAGGAGGCTGTGCAGGGATCCAGGATGCCCCGCAATCAAACCCCTCCTCCCCACCTTCCCACAAGACTCATCGTCAAAATGGAGAGAGCTGCACTGTGGGATAGCTGTCCTATAGCGCTGCTTTCATCCGTGATGGAAGTGCTGCTAGTGTAAACACGCTCTGATGCCTTAGGCATTGAGTACACAAACCGGCGCTTTTCTTTCACTGGTTCCCTATCACCGGTGAAACTTACAACGCAAAAACTCTGCAAGTGTAGACATACCCTGAGACTATAGCTTATCTGAAGAACTCTGGCCGTGTCTACACTACAGACGTTACAGCGTCTTGCAGCGCTGTAAGGTCTCCCGTGTAGCTCTCCCATCGGCATCACTAACCGCCCCCAATGAGCAGCGGTTGTGATGTTGGTGGGACAGCATCTCCTGCCAACATAGTGCTGTACACACCATCTCTTCTGTCGATGAAACTTAGGTCTGTCGGCAGGGTGTTTTTTCCCGCACCCCTGACCAACCAAAGTTTTACCGACAAAAGTGTGAGTGTAGACAAAGCCTCTGACTGTGAAGGGTTAAGTCTTCCTGACCATGAAAAATAAAACCAGCAGGAATAGGAACGTTTTTTTTGGTTTTGTTTTTAATTGCCTGCAAAATCTTTGTTTCCTTAGTATCTATCTCATTTCACAGACTGCACCAAGGACTTTCAAGCACTTGTCTTAAACTAGGGTTACCATATTTCAGCAAGCAAAAAAGAGGACGGGAGGAACCCC